>NC_135477.1:88219216-88381716 GCF_052094955.1 Ictidomys tridecemlineatus
ATATTTTGCCATCAAAATATTTTGCCATCTTTCTTATACAACTTCTTGTGAAAGTGGATACAGGAGCAAGGCAGGGCCTGCCTGGGGTTGTGCCAAGTGAAGACACTACTACAAAATAGCCTTTCTCTACAAGCAGATGCAGGCTAGATTTGTTTCTGAAAATAAAATTCATGTGAACATGAGAGGGCCCTCTTACCTCTGTCTGCTTGCACAGTTCTAAAACGTTATAAAAATACCACTTATTTAGACAATAGCCACTTGGTCACCATCTCATGTGGTCTGGAGGCAGTGAGATCCAGTGGTCTATGTCCTGAATCGATTTGTGCCCTGGAGCTTTGACACCCACTAACTCAGGGTGAGCCCCCAACAGAACTATCTAATTCCTCATTACTGATCAGCCTTGCAAGAATGAGGGAGCCCAAACAATAAAGTCACTAAGAACTCTTATTTTACTGGAAAGTTGTAACATTTAGGACTGGCCCAGTAAGCCCCGTAATGCCTCTTGCAGTCAGGGATCTTTCTTAATCAAAGCAAGGAAAAGGCTTGGCTCTCTCTACATTAGCTATGATTCATGCAGTGCTGCAAATAGGTCCTAAATCCTATGTGAGTCTAAAAATAAAACTTTAAATTTTTTTTAAAAGTGTTCTTCCCTCAAAAACTTAGAAATAGAATTACCATTTGACCCAGCAATTCCACTTTTGGATATCTGTACAAAAGAATTCAGAACAAGACTTTGAAGCAATGTTTACACACCCATGCTTGTAGTAGCATTATTAACAATAGGTAAGAGGTGGAGGATGGATAAATAAACAAAATGTGGTGTGTGTGTGTGTGTGTGTGTGTGTGTGTGTGAATGAATATTTTTAGCCTTAGAAGGAAGGACATTCTGACACATGATATAACATGGCCGAACCTTGAGAACATTATGCCAAGTGAAATCAAAAGACAAATACTGCCTGATCCCACTTATATGATATATCTAGAGTGGTCAAACACCTAGAAATAGAAAATTGAATGGTGGTTGCCAATGACTGAGAGGAGGAGGCCATGAGGTGTTGTTTAATGAGCAAAGAGTTTCAGTTTTGCAAGATGCAAATATTCTGGAGACTGTATAGCAGTGTGAATATATTTAACACTACTGAACTGTACACTTAATGATGGTTAAGGGGGCTGGGATTGTGGCTCAGTGGTAGAGCACTTGCTTCCCATGCATGGGGCACTGGGTTCGATCCTCAGCACCACATAAATAAATAAAATAAAGGTAATGTGTCCATCTACAATTAAAAAAACTTTTTTTTTTTTAATGGTTAAGGGCTGGTGCTGTAGCTCAGTCATACAGAACTTGCCTAGTATGCATGAGGCCTTGGTTTTAAGCCCTAGCACTGGGGACAAACCAAAAAAAAAAAAAAAAAAAAAAGGTCAACGTGGTGAACTTTTTGTTATGTGTATATATTTTTTCAGTAATGGGGATTGAAACCAGGGGTGCTTTACTACTACTGAGTTACATCCCCAGCCTTTTTTATTTTTTATTTTGAGATAGATAGGGTCTCACTAAGTTGCTGAGGCTGGCCTCAAACTTGTGATCCTCCTGCATCAGTCTCCGGAGATGCTCAAATTACAGGCGTAAGCCATCACACTGGGATTATAGGAATTTTACAATTTTTAAAAAATGAGAAAACATTTTTTCCTTTGTTCCCTTCCTCCTTTCTTTCCTTTCCCTCTTACTACATTAGTAAAATATGAACATAATTTGTGGGTAAAACATCCCAGAAATATGTAAGTGATAATCTTCCTTCATTGCTCTCCACAGGCATATCTGCTTTGCTATTTGGGGTATATTGTCCCAACCTCTGACTGTGGATTTACACACACACTCATTCATGTACACATAGACACATACGTATGTACACACATCCATACACATACACACACACACACACAATTTTAAATGGGCCTGAACTTTGCTCACTGCTCTAAGGCTGGCTTTTCTGCTTGAAGGTTTAACATTTTGTTCTTCCTCTTCCTTCATAATACAAAAAGACCCTTAGCCAAACTCTGTTGATGCCACCATGACCGAACTTTCTGGAACAGAGCATATGGATAGTTTCTGGGGGTGCTTACTGGTTCCACAGGTAGATCAACCACAATGGCCGAGCTGAAACTCAGGAGCCTTTGCCATCAGCAGAGCGACAGCAAGACCACCAGAGCCAGATAATTGGCAGCGGAAGGGTTTTCTGTTGGAAGCTACCCATTTCCATCAGTGCAGTGGGCTCCCGCACAAAATGTTGTCTACTACCACATGGGGTGGTGGGGATTTGGGGAAATGATAATCACAGCAAAGGAGCAACCAGGAGGCAAAGGGCGAGTCCTATCTGGGAAGAATTATCAGCCGGGCTTTACCACCTTTATAAAATATGAACAACTGTATTGATCTGAGAAAAAAAACCTCACCCTTTTAGCCTTTTCTAAATTGAGATGATAGCACTGTTATGCATTAAAAGATGTTATCAGTCCCAAAGAGCAAGTATGGTCTTATACCAACTAATATCTGCTAAAATGTACCTGACTGCATTGGAAATGTTGCAGCAGATTGGTATAGCTGGGAATAATGAACCGCTGCACCCCATTGAAATGTAATTACACAGCCCTCTTGTTCTTAAACCTATAAGGTGAAAGAAAGATGAATAGTGAAAGTAAAAACCGCTGACCCTTCAAACTTTAATTTACGTTATGCATTCGCTCGCCCTTCTGATAGGTTTTAGAAAGGTCATAATTTAGGGTATTTTGCAGTTGATAAATGATCTGTATGTTTGTGTTCACACGCACCGATTGATTTGTTATAGCCAAAATATTGTTTCTATAACAACCCAAGGGCCCTTAACTAGACAAACGGCAAACCGGAATCCAAGGGGAGGCAGAGGGAAATCTGGGCCTGCCCAGAAGGGGCCGTCTCTGCCCAGACTCCAGGATGATGGAGTGGAGGGTGTGGGTGAGGATGCAGGGGCAAAATGGAGGGAGGAGGAGGTGGTGGCCAGAGCAGATGGAGCGGTGGCTTGGGTTCTTGGCAGGCCTGCAGTCATGGTCCCTTCAAAGCCTCTCAGCCCAGCGTGGGTGGCTTCCACTGAAGCCCAGGCAAGTCTTGTCAAGACTTTCAAGTTGAGCTCCCCTTGGTGCAGAGTAAGCCAGTGGGGTTGTTAGGGCAATTTTCCCGCCTTTCCAGCTTTGGAAGAGGCTCCTGTTTCCGGGCCCAGTTGATGCATTATGCATCAGAGCTGCCTGCAACTGACAGCCCCTCAGCCAACGTCGACTTGAAAAGCAATGGTGCTAATCAAAGCCGACACATTTGAATGTCCAGACACACACACAGAGAAATTTACTAATCAAAAAGTGTATTTCCTAGGGCTGTCTCCAGAGAAATCCGCGGGAAGAAATTGGAATAATTTATTAGCTTACAAGTTTTCGTTGACAGTTAGCCCAAAGCTATTTATCTCTGTAATAGAGAACGTCTCCAATGTGGCAAAATTGACCAAATCAAACAGCTTTGATCAGAAAATGAATCTGGCAAGCCTGCCTGTCGGAGGGTCCCAGGAGAAAGGGGGGAAACAAACAAAAAGATTTAACAAGTGGTCAATAGGAGAAAGAGAGCAAGAGAAAGAGATTCGGAGAAGAAAAGAGCGAGGGAGAAGGAGGGGGCAAAAGAATTTTGCAAAGCCACAGCCCCGGCTCTGGAATGAATTGTTGAAGAAATAAATGATGTTTCACATCATAACATTTAACATGGTGCTTGTGCATTTTCTGAGCCCTGCAGCCCAAACCGAGATGTGATTTTTATGGTAACAAGATGATGACAAACTGCAGAGGGAAGGGGCATCTTGCTGCTGCTCTGCTGAGGGCATAAGCACAGGAACATCCAGAGAGACGATGCTACCTCTCCTGGCCTCGGGGTCAGCCCTGGACCATGACTAGAAGGCAATGATCATGCTAACTTTGCCTGATCTGCCTTGGTGGGCCTGAGGTGCTTGCCCACCAGGTGCTAAGCTGGCTTCTGGGAGAGGAACTCTAGCCCATGAGTCTGAAGGTAGGATCCAGAGGGAGGCTCCCCTCCTCCTCCTCTCTTGGGCAGTGTCAGGGGAGATGGGAGGGGGAGAGTGTGTGATAGGTACACTCCTTCAGCTCTTCTTCCAGGATATACAGAATATACACTGCAATCAGGTGAGGGTATCAAATGCAGCTTTGAAGCCCTGTGGTGTATGGATGGATCAGATAATAATTAAGAACTAGGGAAAGAGTTTGAAATCAATGTAGCATGACTTTACATACAAATCTTGGTCTCTATCATCCAGGCCAGCCAGAGAATTAGCTTCCAAACCTAGATATCCTCTACCATGAACAATATACTCCACCTGCTAATACCCAAGTGCATTCACTGGCAAGGGAGCTGTTGTATTCAACTGTTAAATAATTAGGATGCTCCAGCAGCCAACATACTTGGGCCCAAACTAAAGGCTAGAAACCCATCATCAGTATCACCACACACTTTATTCTAAAGAAGATTTTGTAAGCTCTTTAAGTTGAGACACATTAAAAAATTATGATGGAGGCTGGGCCGGGAGGCACACGTCTATAATCCCAGCGGCTCAAGAGACTGAGGCAGAAGGATCATGAGTTCAAAGGCAAGCTTCAGCAAAAAGCAACTCAGTGAGACCCTGTCTCTAAAAAAAAAAAAAAAAAAAAAAAAAAAAAAATAGGACTGGGGATGTGGGTCAGTGGTCAAGTGCCCCTGAGTTCAATTCCTGGTACCTAAATAAATAAATAAATGTGTGTGTGTATAAAATAATAATGGAAAATTGGCAAGAGTATTTGTCAATTAAGAAACATTTTAAAATATGGGGAAATGCTCTCATCACAGTCCTCTCTGGATTAGAATGTTGAGTGAAGACATTATTTGATGAAGACTTGAGAGAGCCAAACTAACTTGAAAGGTTAGACCAGCCCTGAGGTCTGGGGGCCCAGCTGGCACTGACAGTGTGTCTTTGGGACATACTTTCCTTATTCTATCTGTAAACTGTGAGCTTGGATCCAGATTATTATTCCCTGCCTGGCAGGGGTTGTTGTGGAAATCAAGAGAGACAATTGGGTGGGTTAGACGTGGCTCAGTGGCAGTGCACTTGCCTGGCATGCCTGAGGTCCTGAGACAAACAACCAAACAAAAACTAAAACACCAGACACATTGAAAAATAATTAAATTCCTACACAAACACTAGAGGTTATTTCCACTGCTTTGTCCCAGGGGATAAGAGAGATCAGCAATTTTACTTGATCAGCCAAGTCCAACTTAACTGGAGAAATCTATGTCAAGAAACAAAGCTGCAGCTAGGTGCAGTGGTACATGCCTGTAATCCCATGACTCAAGAGTCTGAGGCAGGAGGATCACAAGTTTGAGGCCAGCCTGGTCAATTCAGTGAGACCTTATCTCAAAATTAAAATAATAATAATAATAATAATAATAATAATAATAATAATAATAAAAAGCTCTGGGGATGCAGTTCAGAAGAGCAATTCCCAGTACTGGATGGAAGGAAGGAAATAAAAAGAAAAGAAATGCTGTGCACACCTACACACTCTCAGAACTGGACTATCAGCTTATTTTCTTTTTCTAGTAATGCTCATTATACACCTGAGAACTGAGTCACAACCTCATAAAAAGGAGCTAGTCAAATTCCTGATGCTTCTAGGGACTTTTGTCTTTCAGCCATGTGCCCTTCCTCAAACATTTGGGGAAAATATATAGTTGGTTTTAAATCCTTTTGGACTCCCAATTCAGGTTTAAGTCCCCATGTCTGATCCATATGTCTGTGTATTCTTGGAGCTATAACCCCTGGCTAATTGAGTACTAAAGGTGGATCAGCAATTTTGCTTGATCAACCAAGTCCGACTTAATCTGCTCTGTAAAAGGACTTAGTGGACAGTATTTAAAAGTGAAAGTATTTCTAAACCATTCAAACAAAGACAATCAGCTTGGTTTTGTTGATATTTTAGAGGAGCACGGGGAGAATAACATTTTGGCCAGTCTTCGGTTTATTTCTAGGACAGAAAATAAGGCAACCGAGTTGGATTTGACTAAAATTTACAGTCTGTATGTCAGTATTATGCAGGATAATGGGTGAGTCTGAGCATTTGAATCAGATCCTCTTGTGAATGAGTCAAAATTGTCTCTCAATTACAAGAAGTACATATTGATACCCATCCTGACATTGTGACAATCACACACCACAGTCACACAAAGCAGTTTTCCTTTAGAGCTACTTTTCCAAGCAATTGCCTCTCTGATCCATGTTTTATGGTCTCCCCAGGAGCAGCATCAATATGCTTCTGTATCTATGAGCCCCTTTGTCCTAGTATCTCAGCACCCCACATCTTGTCTGGTTGGGCCTCTGCAGAGTTGGTGTGTACTTTTCTCTTGGGCAAAATAGAGTAGTCAAGAATTCAACAGTACTGTGATATGAGTTGCTGAGAATGTACCAGGGAGCTCTTATCAAGAATTAGGATTAAGAAGACTCAAGATTTCTTTATTTTTCTTTTAACTTTTTTTTTTTAGTTGTACATGGACACAATACCTTTATTTACTTATTTATTTTTATGTGGTGCTGAGAATCGAACCCAGTGCCTCACATGTGTAAGGCAAGTGCTCTACCACTGAGCCACAACCCCAGTCTCCCAAACTCAAGATTTCTTGTAGCTAGATTTTGTCTCCTCCACTTTGAAGTATTATTCTAAAATCTGTAAAACTCACTGACTTCCCAAATGAGGAGCTCATTTAGATGATTCCTAGTATGACTCTTTTTCCTCTTGTGTAATAGATAAGTGTCCAGCACTGGGGACCCACAATGAAAGCTTTAAGAATTCATGAGGAAAAAGACTGCAATCCATTTATTCTAGGTACTTGTGAGATCTTGGCCATGTAATTTTGTTAAACATTTACCTATATAATCTTAGGAACCAAACACTCAAACTCACAATTTAGGAACTTCCATCTTGGATCCTGAAATTCTGGAAATCATACATTATTCTTGAAAACTCCCCTAATGCCACCTGCTATATAATACATACAGATGGAGGAAAGGAAGGGCTTTGAAAGCAGGAGGATTTAAGTGAAAGAAAGCCAGAAAATGACTTGGGAAGTCAGTTTTCTTAGAAAACACTGTATGATTTTTTTCACAATTAATTTTTTTCATAAATATCACCTACCCAGATAATTCAGAAGATTGAAATTTGTGGCATTTTCTTCTGTTTAAATTGAATTGGAAATTATGAATGACATTCTCAAAATCTCTGTCTTTCCCACAAATCCTGTCTGTTTTCTTAAAAGCAAATATATATATATATATATATATATATATATATATATATTTCCCCCCCTTTCAACCAGGACTTCAATTAGAAATTAGATTTCAGGTGTTCACCTTGACTTTAAATAATATTTAAATGTCCTATAGTAGCTTTAATTATATAATTTTATAGTCAATAGGAAATGATCCTATGTGGATAAAAACCTAATTGAAAGAAAGAACACACCCATCTTAAAGCTTGGCATGCATGAGCACTGGCAGACATCCCAGGAATACTTCTGTCTTTTTAATGGGATTAGTAGGTGCTCCTAAAAATGACAGGAAATTAATTTTCCCCTAAATATTCACTATATTTCAAAAGTTCACCCTAAATAAAAAAACTGGACACAGACTCTGCTCTAGATCAAGTCATTATTACTAGAGAAATTAGTACATATCAGTACAGATTACTTTTTTGGGTAATGTTGGGGATTGAACTCTGGGCCATTCTATGTATGCAAGTGTTATACCACTGGGCTGCACCCCAAGCCTCAGTACAGTTTAGCAGAGCCTTTATCCCAGTACTGGCTCTGCCACTTGATAAGCTCCTGACCTTGTCTTGTCACTTAATGTCACCATGTTCTGAGTAAAAGAAGTCTACCCCAAATCTTCCTTCTAAGACTGCTAATAAAAACACTTTTAAACAACTGGTTCACAGAAAGAATCATCCAGTAACTTACATTCTCTTAACTAGAGGGGAAAAAATGAATGTGCTAGTTCTGCCCAGTCATTGCCCCTGCTTCCACTTCATCTCCTCTTTGCTCTAACAGCTCTACATGTTCATTGGGAATTGAGAAAGTAAGTGGAGAAGTTCATCCTTACACCTTGCACCTGTTAAAGAGATCCTGGGTTTGAAAGAAGTCCCAAGGCCCCATGAGATTCTATACAATATAATTCCTTCAAAGAAGGCCCAAAGGGTTGAGCAAGACTGGGCAGGAATTCTAAGGTTTTCTTTTTGCCCTTGGGGAGGACTCCATGTAAGTGATTAATCAACAATGGTTTTTGAGTTCTAGTATCATCTATCTCAGAAAACTGATGCTCACAACAATCCAGCCACACTGAAATCATTACCCCTATTTCACAGATAAAGGAACTGGAGTTCAGAAGGATTCCATGATGTGCTTAGGGTCAAGTCTCCAACTCAGAGAGAGCTATGAGGAGACCTTAGGTCTCTCTGACCTCACGTCTACTCCTTCTGTTGTCCTTAGGGAAGAAAAAAGAGGTCCTGGTTTATTCTTAATGAGACATCTATCTTTATTCTTTGCTTTGGTCACAAACACCATCATATACCTTGGTCCATCCATCCTGAGCGTATTTCTAATAGTTAGAAAGGACTAGTTATATTATGTGACAAAGTCTCACTTATGCTACATACCAAAGCAGAGTGGCTGGGGGGCCCTGCTTGCTACAGTCACCCAGAAACTCATGCTGACACAGACTCTACCATCTCACTATTAGATATTATTAAGTCCATGTCTCAATGCAATATTTTTAGGATTTGCCTCAACCAGGGAAGAGTGTGTGTAATATTGCCATATGACTTTTAAGTGTTATTGCCCAGAAGTGACATGAATCCACTCACTTTGCCAAAGCAAGTCACACCTAACTTCAAGCAGATCCTTCCACATGGCTGGAAGAAAAAGAGAACCAGAAATTTTAGAGAGCTCTAAACAGTACTCTTGGTCAGATGGAGGAAGGAGCACTGGGCTGAGAGTCACAGAACCTTCATCCCAGTACTGGCTCTGCCACTTGAGAAGCTCCATGACCTTGTCCTGTCATTTAATCCCACTGCCCGCCACATACTCCTCTGCAAATGAAGGTTTAGGATAGATGGTCACCTCTCTGATTCTGTACCTGAACAAATCTATTACCTTTGCGAGATCTCAGATCCCACATGCTTGGGAGCAGGTCAGTGGGGTCATCCCAACGAGAGCCAACAGTACAGGGAAGATGATGAGGGCATTGTGGAGATGGACTCATTTGCGCACACAGTAGGGAAGCTGGATAGCTTCTGTTGAGTCTTAGAGTTTTGAGATAGTCCACACAGGCGTGATGAATGTGTCAAGGATTGCATGTCACACAGTATACTTTGTTAACTCATTTTGACAAAGGCATTTGAGTTTTAACTGCATGTGACAGCCACTCCGTCTACTCATAAATGTTCCTCACATACAGGTGTTTCCCACTTAGGTAATAGATGTATTTCTTTTTCAGAGAGTAGTGTATAAAACTATATTTAAAAACCATAAAAATCAGTGCTTGGGTACATGGGAAATTATATTGGTCAAACAAATCCAAGGACAAGAGCCTTTTAAGAAAAGGTAAAAAGATCATTCTAGTTCTACCTTTTCTCTAGATTGTTCTTTGGTAAACCCAGAGTCTCTGGCACAGAACACAAAATACAAAGACATTTAAAGATAACTGTGAATGGATAACACTCAGTTATCTATCTGTGGTTGACCTACATTTTCATACACTAGTAATGATACCTTACATATGTATAGCAGTTTCTAGTTAAAAAACCTTATATTTACATGGAGCAGGAGAAGAAAGAGCAAAAATATCTTATCACACTAAAGGTCCATTATGGCTCTATTTCTTAGAGATATTCATAGATTTGGACACATTATTTCACCTCTTGGGCCCTCTAGCATCTCATTTGTGAAATAAGAGAAATGCCTCTGTCTCAGAATTATTAAAAGGGTGTGACAAGAGTCTTAGGTCAGTATGTCTATTCCAGGGCCTGACCTGGAGAAGGGTCTTTTTTATAAAGCCAAAGATAATGCATCATTATGCACATTTTACAGATGAAAAGGTTGAGGCCCAGAGAGATAGAGTGCCTTGCCCAAAGTCTCACAAATTCAGGATTGGATCCCCAACTTGTGCCGTCTCTCCCTTGCACACCTTTTTGCCGGATCCCATAGGGAGGTGGTGTCTGGACATTCAAATATTTTTACAAAATATGCCTATCAAGTTATTTAGGACTGACATACATCATCTTATACATATTGTTTTATGTGATTTTTGTCTTTCCTTTCTGCCTGGGTTGGTCATGCCCTGAGATATAGGCCAGGCTCAGGGTTCCCATGCATATATCTCTTCATGTCCTTGACGGGTGCTCTGCTAATGTTTTTCCTTTAGCCACAAATTCTTGCAAATCTGTTCATCCAGATAGGACACAGTAGTACATTTTATCATTAAGAGAAGACCTTGGTTTTTAGAAAATTTGTCATCTGAGTTTGACAATTACAAAGGACATAATAATTCATGTTAAGGTATTGTAGCAAAATAGTAATACCACTAAGATGCTGAGATGATCAAGTGCTTTTACTTGTAGGAACCATCTCTCCTTCCTCTATATTCCAACAAGTGCACATATTTTTTTTTACACAGAGATGTTGAGAACCTACTGGAGAGAAGGCAGGGACTTAGGCTCTGGGTTAGAACCACGAGATAGACATGAATGATCCCTGACCTCACTGAACTCATGGGACAAGGCTGTCAATGAGTGGATAAATAACATTTAGAATTACAGATTACAAAAATGAAACGAAGGAAAAGAGGAGGCACTAAGAGAGCATACAGAAGGGCTGGAATTTAGATTAGGAAGGTGAGGCAAGGCTCCATGAAAAAGTGGATTTCTACTGAGACCTGAGAAAAACTGGCAGAAATCGTTCAGGCAAAAAGAGAGAGAAAGAGCATTCCAAAAGGCAGGATCGACATGGTCCGGGCCAAGGCTGGTAAAAGCTTACAATTGAAATGAGGTCAGAGGGCCACAACCTCGGAAACTCGAGAGACACAAAAAAGGGGCTTGGAAAGACAGTGGAGTGAATCTGACCTAACTTTCCTATGCACATGTATGAATACACCTCAGTGAATCTCACCATCACGTACATTTACAAGACTGGGATCCTAATTAGAATAAGATACATTCCATGCTTGTATAAATATATCAAAATAGATTCTACTGTCATGTATAACTAAAAGGAACAAATAAAAATTTTTTAAAAGACGGATGAGAGTGGCCTGGGACCAAATTTTTATAGGCATATCAGGTTGTAACTGAAAAATTTTAAGCAGAGAAATCATATGATTAAACTTAAACACTGTATGATCTTTCTACTGTTAATTAGAAGAATGGATTTCATTTAAGAATGGATTTCATATAAAGGAGGGCAAGAGTTGAAACAGGGGGGCCATCTAGGAGACTACAGTATTTGTCCAGGGAAGGATGAAGGTGGTTGGAAATTGGGTGGTAGCAATGAAAGAGAGGTGAGAGTGAAACTGTGGAATATTTTAGTGGTATAATTGATGGCATGTGATGATGAATTTTATTTATAAAAGAAGAGAAAGATGACTCTCATGTTTCTGGGTGTGTAGATTGATTAACCAAGATTTGGAGCAAGGGGGTCAGATAGTTTAGGCCTGGCCATTTTGTATTTGAGTTGCTTCTGAGATGCTCAAGAAGAGGAAATTGTTGGATGCAGGAGTTTGGAGCTTAGAGACATGTTTGGAAGAACTTGACCCAAGGGTGATATTAGAGTGGTGGGCTCTGTAGAAAGTATAGAAAATGCTGAGAGGAATCCTAGGGCTGAGTCCAGACTTGTGGATTCGTGAAAGACTTGGGGAGGAATCAGGGGAATGAAGTGTCAGAGATACAGAGGAAAAACTCAGTGTTTGGGAAGGACGGAGAGTTCTGCCCCACTCAGAGATGAAGCCAACTGGGAGGTAATTTGGGATAAAAGTCAAGAGTTGAGGCTGGAAAACAAAATAGGAGGGAGCCACTGAGCTGGAAGGACAGGAAAGAAGTGTCACTCTGTGAACAGCTCTGAGGGTGAGCAGAGAACAGTTGAGGAGCAAGTGGGCACACAAGAGATATCTGTGTTGAGAAATACCAGAGCACATCTGTGTGCTGGGCATGCTGGTGGCAGTCAAGTAGAGAAGGCAAGAGAGAAGATGCTGGAATGAGGAGACCAACGCCCTGACGTCACCAAGGACCATACCTGACCTTCAGCCCAAGTTCTTTCTAAGTCTCCCTCCCAAGGCCAAGGTGATGGCTCTAGTGACTTCATGGCACTAGGAAACTTTAGGTCTTCTGACGGAAAATCACTTGATAATAGAGAGAAACAGAGGCTTCATTTCCATCATGGAAGGAGGAAGAAGGAGGGAGAGAGATAAAAAAAAAAAAGGGGAAGAAAATAGGAAACAAGGGAAGAAACTAGATATGGGGATGGCCAGTCCTCCCCCCTTTCCAGGAAGTCAAGCCGACAGTAAAGCTGAGCCCCAGAAGATACAGGGGTGGACCTCTGTCTTCTCAGGAGGGCCATCACCCTCAGCAGTAGCCTGACTTGTTCCTCTCAGGAGGTCACTATCAAACCTTGTTTTTCCTGCAGATCTTAAAATCTTATCAGTCCAAAGAAGCTTTCAGGGCAGCAGCCACTATTCCAGGGTTGAAAAAAACCTGACTTTTCTGTCTTTGTACCTCCCAATTCCCTACCAAGGTCCTGAGCCACAGAGATTTCAATGGATGATGGCCAGATTAGTGTTCTGCCTTCCCACCCACTTGGTCATGTTTCCTGAACTGGAAAAGTGAGCCTAGGGGAATGGGAGAGGAAGAAAGAAGTCTTGCCTCAGCCTTCTGCATTCATTCTCTGAGGCATGAGATTTGATTACCAGTCTTCTAACATGCATGACAGCAAATGTTAAGATTCGCCACAGAGTTATCTAGCCCCCTTTTAAATTCATCTACAATATTGGGCTCTTTGACCTCTAGAGGTAAAGAGTACCACAGCTGACTTCATGCCACTTAATGTTGCTGTCTCCTCTGCAGCAATAAAGGTTTTCTTGAAATATATTGCATCAGAAAAAAGAAACACCTGACTTCTGGGAATACATACTATAGTTCACCAATAGAACAACCAGCTGTCAAGGATTCCGGTTCAGTCTCCCTCCTCAACCATCTTCTGCACACAAGAATGTCTTTTTTTATTGTGATTGACATTCTTGGTTCATTGTGCTACAGAGGATAGTAAAAATAAAATTAATAACCATCTCTCATCAACTAAGATGCTTATTACCTTATACATCTTCTTTAACTTTTTCCAAATTTGCTCATAGACCAGAAAGAAATCCAACTTCTTCCAGGCTTTAAGTCCCTTGTCAAAAGGTGTGACCCTTTTCTAACTTCTAGGTGGTGGGAGTGTGTGTGTGTGTGTGTGTGTGTGTGTTGGGGGGGTCTCAAATTTCAAAAGTAGGAGCCACCCCTTAATTTCCTTCTCTGGAAGTTCCCCAGCCCACCTTCACACTGTATCCTCTATAGTCTTAAAGAACATCATTCAACATAATATCTTTACAATTGTTGACAAGGAGCTGTGTTTTAAGTGTGTCCCCTCTGCCCACCCCCGACCAGCCCCCCTCACCTCCCTGCCCCTCCCAGACAGCCTGTGCTTGCTATTGGGACAGGGCTTTGCTCCTCCTTGTTCAGCTACACCTGGTGCAGTGCTTTTGCTCTTTCATAAGACTATTTCAAACAACACTCTCTCTGTAATGTAAGCTTTTCTTGTGCTGAAACCTTGCCTTCTATTTACTTTGAACAGCACTCATCACCCTGCATAACATAAGCCGGACAATAGTGGCACAGAATGAAATAACAGCGGAACATAACCGTCTACTATGGAAGCGCTAATGAGGAGCCTGTCTTTTGAAGGCATCCTACAAACTAAAACGCAGGCGAGGATAAAGGGCAAGGCTGAGGGGGAAGTCAATAGAGCCTCACAATGTGAAGACTTAACCTTTGTCTCCATCAGCTCATTAGATTTTTGAGTTGTAGCACCAGCCAGAACCTTCCCTGTTTGTCTAGAGCCAAGTGCCTTGACAGAGCTCGGCAAGAGCGAGGACTCCTTTCCTCCATGCTGAGTGAAGATGTAAACTCAGAAGGCACAGCTCATGTTGAAGATCAGTACACATTTTCCAAATACCACAGAGA
The DNA here is from genome assembly GCF_052094955.1 of Ictidomys tridecemlineatus. Lineage (NCBI taxonomy): Eukaryota > Metazoa > Chordata > Mammalia > Rodentia > Sciuridae > Ictidomys > Ictidomys tridecemlineatus. The sequence goes on from NC_135477.1 coordinate 88,233,590, forward strand.
CACTAAAATCAGTATTGTTAGATGAAACCAGATCAGTTACATAAATACGTCATGAACAGAAGCAATTTTGTTTTAATTGTTATTATTTTAACTATACAAAGATTATATCTATGGTTTATCCCCTGCTTCTTTGACTAGTAGTCTTATTTCTGGGTATATTAGGTTAGTGTTCAACATCCATTCTGTTTTTCAGCTTGCATAATTAATATCTCAATGATAACATGAAGGAAATCAAATCTTAGTTTTTAGGCTTCCTTGCTTCCACGGACTAGAATCAACCTATCCCGTCATTCATACCACATATCGCAAGCATTAAAATAATGCTGTTTATTTTTCTAATACTTATTGAAGGCTTATTATTCCATGAACTGTCCCAAATGCTTTGATGTATTGGTTTTATCCTTATGATAACTCCATGAGGTGGTAAATATTACTACTCCCTAACAGTTAGATGAGGAAACTGAGGTCCAGAGAGGATAAGCCAGCTATCCAAGGTCACACCATGAGATGCCGTCAGAACCCAGACTCATCTGGACTGATAACCAGCACTGCCTCTGTGGTGAATCTGTGCTATTGTTGAAAAATAACCTGAGAAATTACTGGTGACACATGGAGAAAACTGAAATTACACAACCAATTACATGACCAAAAAAAGTTGACATTTGGAATAGGTATGAGACCAGATTTGTAGACAGATCCCCCAATTCTTCCCACCTAAAGTCTGTGTTCCTAGAAGGTGCCTCTTCTGAAAACAACACACACGCTGTCTCTCCACATACACCTAATGTGGACCTTGAGATTCTTGACATATTTTTATATGACCCAGCACTTCAGCCCCTGCCCTGGCCACAGGAGTTTGAGCTGGGGTGAGTACCTTCATAGCAAATACGTAGATGTTGACTGATGTGAGGGACAGCCACAACAATAGGCACAGGATGCTTTGCTGGATGTAAAGCCCTGAAGGGCCTATAATTCAGTTTTGTTGACTTCACATATTTAAACTAGGGCCTGGCCTGAATGCAAAGCCTGAAATTTACACTCAATTATCCAGTATGATTTCATAAAACAGAACAAAAATGAAAAACAAACAGAAAACACCTCACCTAAGAAAATTCATTAATTTTTTTAATTTCAAAATTTACTCATATACAGAGTATCTTGGAATAGACACTTTGCAGTGAAAGTTCCTAGGGTATTTTCATAGAATGCTCAGAGCATTCTTTCCTTACATCTTCCCAGAGGTGCTTCACCAAACTTCAGGACAGATGGCAACCCTCGCTTTTGCTAATTCTAAATCTTAGCAGCATCTTTACATTCTAACTTTTAAGTTGTTTGATGGAGTTGCCTAATTTTCTTTCTAAACTCATATGCTCTCATTTAGCTATTTCCCTAGGATCTCTGTCTCTTTCTCTCTCATGTTCAGATTGAGTTACTTAATCAATTTTACTATCATTCACTCCCCACTTGATTAAATCCTAAATTTTATCATCAAAGTATTTCCAGGAGATAATATGTTATAAAAGTTAAAGTAATGTTTAATTAACACCATAATATGCTCATAATTACATTTTCCATAAAGTTCTTTAAACTTATGGAATCCTCATAAAAAGCAGAGCTTGAACACTTATCACCATACTTTTTCCAAAATCTAATATGGTAGACTTTTTACATTAATGAATCACATTTTGTAGCTGCTTTCTTTATATAAAGCTAGGAGAAATAATAGTGATTTAACATTTCTCAAGTGTATTCCAAATAACACTATACAAATATAGAATGAGGACACTCATAATTTCTATAGTAATTTGTAGTTGATGTATGATAACTGGAAAATAAGTTTCTACTATTACATTAATTAATTTAATATTACATTGTTAATGTACAGGTATCTGTTGTGTAATTTTGGTATAAAATGGTACCCTTTATTTTTTAACTAGGCATAGAAGTCATAGACAACAGCTTCTCATGACATCCCCTTTTGGCCAGAAAACTTCCCTCAATCTATACAGTATCAGAGCTTATTTGCCTCTGAAGACGTTCATGTAGCTTCTGGAAACAGCATGAAACTCTTTATGCTGCAGGGAAGATTTGCCCAAATCACTTTGGCTCTTTTCACTGACCTCAAGGGTCAAGTCAATAAGAAAATATCAAGTCGGTCAAAAAATTGCTTAATATACCTGAAACCAAGTTAACCAGTCAAATGAGTTAAAACCATCAAGCCAGTTTAGGTTTCTAGACAATCTTCACTTAAATCCCAGTAGAAGAGAAGCTGCCCATCATTCCCCATCACTGCAAATAACAACAGAGTTTGGCTCAGCCGCAACAAATATCAGAGACGAAGCTTCTCATCTAACCTAGGAGAGGATCCTGAAAGTCCTGGCAGGCACAGACAGGGACACTGGAGGGCCATCCCCAGCTGTGTCTGCTTCAGGGCACCATTGGGCCCCAGGCCTGTCCTGTAGCACCTTTTGATTCAGAGAAGAGCCTGTTGCTAGGAGAAGGTGGGGCATTTCTGAATCTTAACATCTCTTTTCAGTGGACATTTTCCAAACAAATGCTCTTTTCTCTGTCCAGCAACAAATCCACATCCATTTATATGTTCTTGAACAATCACACCTGTTGACACTCAGTGTCACAAAATTGCCCTGAAAGATGGGAGGAGAAACCATTGAATTTATTTGTGCTTTTAGTTACTTCTGAGAGAAAAGTGGTATTATAGCAATCCATTAAAACCACATACTGCATCAAAGTTAAAAGTCACATAAAAGCACCACCTGTAGCCACTCTTTGAAAGAAAAGTCCTTGGCAAACAATGGCCTGAATGAGCCAGTTTAATCAGGCAGGAGTCAAGACCACTGAGACATAAATTAAGCATTCATCCTTGAGTAGCAGCCAAGCAGCCAAAGCCCCCATAATCCCAATTAATCCCATTTTGTGCTGTTGCCCTTGAGCCAAGGGCAGGGGGAAGAGAATTTGCACACGTTGGTTCCGCATCAGCTCTTACCCTTACAGGGGGTGGGTCTGTAATAAAGGAGTGCACCTCTGCAAGTGTTCCTGTTCTGACGTTGACGTTGTGGCACTCACAGCCCACCTCCGCCCTTCTTCTGTGATCTGTCAGCGTGAACTTCCTTCAAGGGCATCCTACACTTTTGGAGAGTTAGATGCTTGGGCTCCTTTGAAGACAGACGTGACTCTCTTTCATTCTCCTTTGTTCATATGATTGAATTGACTTCCCATCACCTGCTCATGCAGCCGCACAGAATGAATGAAAGCGCTCCAAGCCCCCTGAAACTTGTTTTCGCCAATTGCTACTTTGTTCCTGTAAAAAGTTGACTAGCTTTCCAGGCCTAGGAAATTTCCTTCCAGAGAGCAGCTATGCCGTCCACAGGGTCAGCCTCGTGGGTCCCTGCTTAACTCTCTTGCTCCTCCTGGGAAGGTCATGACAGGGTCTACTCTCCATAAGCATGTCCTCATCAGTGCTACAGATTCACTATGCCCAGGCCCACAAGTTCCCTTCCAGCTTTATCAGAAGTCTACCCAGACACCAGCTAAGTGGAAAAGGCTCTGGGGTAGAGACAGATGGATGAATTACTGGCCATTGACTGGCTTCTGGACCCCAGAAATCTCCCTTCCTTTCGTTGGCCACACTACACCCTGACTCCCAGACTTCCTAGTAGAAGTAAGGTGACATAGGACTAGGCTTTCTCCAACATTTGAGCACAAGTGTTATGTACCACCTACTTTCTTTGGCTCATAAAATCCTCCTGGACATACTTTTCCATGTTCTTCCACCTTTCTAACTGATTGGGATGGGAATACTCCCCAGCACCACAGTATTCTTCTGGAAAGCCAATTTTAAAGGTAGCCTTGTCAGTTTCAGCCTGGATCCTGGAATGACCACGTTGAACAGAACCCTGGAGAAGGAGAGTTGGCACATATTGGTTCTGCATCAGCTCTTCTTGCTTTTACAGGGGTAGGTTCATCTGAAGGTGTGGTGAGGCATATCTTTCCATGCCTATACATGTTTCCAAGTCTTAAGTGAGCAAGAAATACATTTCCCTTGTGCTTAGCAATGATATGCTTGGTTGTGTTTGTCACTACAGCCTGATCTACTCTAACCATGATGACTCACAACATGTCTGCTTCTTGACCTCTGGACCACAGATCTCTTCTGGCTACAGGGGAGAAGGAAGTAAGACCAAGGTGGCCAGGGTTCCTCAGTCAAATCCAATCTTTCCACCATAAGAAATGCCTCCTTGATCAGAGAGCCTCTGTTCTAGTAAGTGTCTGTCCACACTCACCCCTTCCTGTGAGTGCTTTGGTTCTTGGCACTAATGGTGGGCTGGGCTTTAAGGGTTCTTCTCTATTTAGAAGTCCGGGCCACTTTTGGAGTTGAAGTCTGTTGAGTCATTGGTGACTCAGGCCTGTGAGCTAAGCCCAGGGAAGGTGATGGAGAAGTAGTCCTGACCTAGGGCTGAGAAGAAATCCACATGCATCTCACATCCAGAAAAGGGAAAAGCCCTGAAGCTCTCCACCCTAAACCAAATTTAGGAGAGTGAGAATCTGTGGGCTCTTGTTTTAACTGCAATGAGTCCTTGTCACTTGAAGGCTCTGTTAAATGAAGTGTGTCAGGTTTAATTTTCAGACTTTGGGTTGTTTAAATAAATTTGATAAAAAATGAAATAAAAATAATGTCTCCTATTATATTTATCTTTGAAGATGCCAAGCATTAAATTTTTTAAAAGATGAAGAAATAGAAAATAGCGTTAACATGCTCATGACCAATATACTGAAGAGATTAGATTTAGAGAATCTAATTAGCATTGAGAACAGTACAAATGGGACATTAAGCACTTTGATCAGTGTTAAGTTTAGAGAAAAATCACCTGTATTTCAAGTAGATAGGGTTTTCTTTGAGAGAAAAAACCCAACTATATTATAATTTAGAAGAATCCAACTAACAGGTAATATAGAGAAGGTATAGGTAAGAACTTAATTTGCTTATAAAATGTCAGAGCTTAAGAGGAAAATGTTGCTTCACTCAAACTCATTGATGTTCATTTCAGTATTTTTCCAATCATTAATTAGAAGTTACACACCAAGGAGAGAGGCAGCATGCTCCTACAGAGAAGCCAGGCCCCTCTAGAACTTTAAATGGAGTTTCCGTTGGGTATCTTTTAACACTGCTGGTGGGATGCATGATTGGCAATTTACAAAAAAAAAAAAATTGAAAATCATTCAAGATTTCTATTAAAACTTAAATTCACACAAAACCTGTACACACTCTCCACAGCAGTTTTTATTTAATTGCCTAAAACTTATAACAATCCAAATGTCCTATAACAGGCAAATGAGTAAATAAACTATGGTAATGCATACCTTGGAATACTACTCTGTAGTAAAAAGGAACAACTATATGGACTTCAGGACTCTATTCAAAGTGGTCATTCCAGGACCCAGGCTGAAACTGACAAATGCTACCTTTAAAATTGGCTTTCAGAGATTCCAGAGAATACTATGGTGCTGGATATTCCCATCTCAATCAGTTAGAAAGGTGGAAGAACATGGAGAAATATATCCAGAAGGATTTTATGAGCCAAAGCAAGGAGGTGGTGCATAGCACTTGTGCTCATGTTCCACTGGAGAAAGTCTAGTCCTATGTCATATTTTTTTGAGAGAGAGAGAGAGAGAGAGAGACAGAGAGATAATTTTAATATTTATTTTTAGTTTTCGGCGGACACAACATCTTTGTTTGTGTGTGGTGCTGAGGATCGAACCCAGGCCACATGCTTACCAGGCAAGTGTGCTACCGCTTGAGCCACATCCCCAGCCCCCTATGTCATCTTATTTCCCGTAACTACATATAGTCCTATGTACCTTACTTCCACAAACATATATATATATATTAATGTGTGTGTGTGTGACAACTTCAACAGACCTCAAGAGTATTATCTTGAGTGAAAAAAATTGATCTCAAAAATAACTTTTACTCTACAAATTTATTATATAAATATGATCTGATTCCATTCACTTGTTGTTCTCAAAATGACAGAATTAATCTTAGAGATTGAGAATAGACTAGTGGTCCCAAGGGATTAGGGATGGTGTGAGGAAAGAGATGTTGGTAGGGGAAAAAATTGAGATTCTAGTTTCCATTTCACAGGGCACAAATTTTATTTAAATTAAATTCTTAAATATTTTTAGCTGTGCATTTCTGTGCATGCTAAGTATCTTGAGAAAGGAGTAACCAACACCACTTTCAGAATCCTGGCAATGTGATTCATATTTTCACACACGAAGGAGGTCAGATGGTCTCTTTTGGGGAGGCTTTGAAAGTCAGGGGGACACTTCAAAGGACACATAAGACAATGTATAGGGGAGTGGGAGAGAAATAATAGAATACCTGTCTCTGTTCATTGCATATGTCATGCATTTAAAATTTCTATCTTTGGGGACATTGTATGATGCATATAATTTATTGGTTTCACAGTACCAGTGCATCATTTTTTCATAAGCAAATGTGAACATGGGGATGGAAGCTCAAGTGTTTTCCTGATAGGAAAGTGTGATCTAGGGGTGCATGTCCACATCAGCCACTAGCCCACAGGGCTTGGATCTGGCATCTCATTAATGTTCTGATGCTTATGGTCAACATCTGACAGCTAGGGCTTTCTGCATATCCTCTTGTTGGAATGAGAATGGATCTTTTCCGTCAAGCAGTAACTATATATGTAGGTTTAAAAAAATGCACAGAATTGTGTTTGGAAAATGCAAGAAAACTGTTCTTTGTCTCCTACCCACCTCCATGTGGAAGAGAAGCAGATGTTTCTTATGACACTAAAAAGGCCAATTTCATCTCACCAATCTATTTACAGGTTAGAAATCATCACTTTCTTCATTAGAAAACTCAAAAGGGTTCTTCCTTTAAATATCTATGTATTATTATTATTACTCAAAGTGAGATGAAATTGCCTTTGAACATCTTATGCCAACTGCTATGGTTGTTGATTTAAATCTAAAAGAAAGGTTATTCCCAATAAAGATGTAAGGAAAGCCCCGTATGCTGGCCTCTGGCATTTTGAGGCTCTGATTCTACCTTTGGCTCCTTTTCTCCTCACTCAGCATGCATACTGAAGAGGTTTCCTAAGTAATCTCACCAACTAACTCCCTTAGCTGTAACTGGTCACCATGGTAAAGGCAAAGGTTCTACCTCTAGACCACATCATGCTCCCCAGCACTCCCCAAATCCAGTTGCTCTCAGACACATCCCGTCAGTATGGACCCCACCCCAGATCAGGCTCAATATCATCCAGCCCTCCTCATTTCAAACTTGCTCATTTTATTATATTCCTCCTCCTCATCTGTAATTCACATGATCACCCTAGCTAGAAATATGGTAGTTATCTGAGGTTTTCTTCCTTTCTCTTTTATTTTACACTGTTAATTTTTACTTTTTCATTATCTCTAAATTACTCCATGCATTTGATCTACATATATGGATACAAGTCAAAAATGCAACATAAAAAACTGGGGATATAGGGGTAGAGCACTTCCTTAGCATGTGCAAAGCCCTGGGTTAAATCTCCAGCACACACACACACACACACACACACACACACACACACACACCACTATATATATATATGTGTGTGTATATATATATATACACACATGTGCACACACATATATACATATATTTGTATTTATACAACATAAAAAAGCAAGGTAGATTCATGTGATGATAGGTAGAATTCTAAATACACAAAACAGTAGTATACAGAAAATAGTATGTTGCTAGACACATAAATGAATCTAAAAATGAAAAAAATCATGCATGGAAATAATCCAATCTGCCTCAGGACAGTAATTACCTCTAAGAAGGAGGAGGAGGAGGAAGAATCAGGAACAAGATTACATCTAGGGCTGGGGATGTGGCTCAAGCGGTAGTGCGCTCTCCTGGCATGTGTGCAGCCCGGGTTCAATCCTCAGCACCACATACAAACAAAGATGTTGTGTCCGCCGAAAACTAAAAAATAAATATTAAAAATTCTCTCTCTCTCTCTCTCTAAAAAAAAGACTACATCTGTTTTGTTTTGTTTTAACATTTATTTATTTATTTTTATACGGTGCTGAGGACCAACCCAGTGCCTCACACGTGCTAGGCAAACCTTCTACCACTGAGCCACAACCCCATCCCCACTAGATCTGTTTTTTAAAAGTGGTACAATGAGTTCAGTGCAATGGTGCATACCTATAGTCCTACTCAAGAGGCTGAGGCAGGAGCATCACAAGTTCAAGGCCAGCCTCAGCAATTTAGCAAGACCTAGTCTCAAAATAAAAAATTAAAAAGCCTGGGGATGTAGCTCAGTAGTAAAGCACCCCTGGACTCAGGGGTGAGTATTTCCTCACCCCTCAAAAAAAATTGGCATAATTTTGACTTGTGTTAAATCTAGGTGGTCACATGGGTGAAAGATATATTATTAAGTGAATGGTTTTGTAATTCGAGGTATTTTATATTTAAAAATTTCATGAAAAATATCTTTTTTTTATTGTTGGTTGTTCAAAACATTACATAGTTCTTGATATATCATATTTCACATTTTGATTCAAGTGGGTTATGAACTCCCATTTTACCCCATATACAGCTTGAAAAATATCTTAATTATCTTCAATATGTCTTGATCATGATCAAAGGCCTAGTTCAGGTTCCTGATATTCCTTCTTAAATTAGCACAATAACTTACTGGTCTCTTAGCCTCTAATTTTGCCCCCTTTTAGTCTATCCATCATATTCAGACAAAATAAACATTTTAAAATGAAAAATGAAGCATGTTTTATCTCTACTTATGGGCCTATGTCTGTTAGCCAAAACAACAACAATGCTCTATAGCAAACAACAACAAAAATCTCAAGTTCATGTAACATGTAACATTAAGAATTTATTTAATCTCTCTCCTCAGTTTATACACAAAAGACTTAAAAACAGCATACTATAGGGACACAACCACATCTATGTTTATAGCAGCGCAATTCACAATAGCTAAACTGTGGAGCCAAGCTAGATGCCCTTCAGTGGATGAATGGATCAAAAAAATGTGGCATAGAGAAATGCAAATCAAAACTACCCTAAGATACCATCTCACTCCAGTAAGATTGGCAGCCATTAGGAAGTCAAACAACAATAAGTGCTGGAGAGGATGCGGGGAAAAGGGCACTCTTGTTCATTGATGGTGGGACTGCAAATTGGTGCAGCCAATTTGGAAAGCAGTATGGAGATTTCTTGGAAAGCTGGGAATGGAACCACCATTTGACCCAGCTATTCCCCTTCTCGGTCTATTCCCTAAAGACTTAAAAAGAGCATGCTACAGGGACACTGCTGCATCGATGTTCATAGCAGCACAATTCACGATAGCAAGATTGTGGAACCAACCTAGATGCCCTTCAATAGATGAATGGATAAAAAAAAGTGGCATTTATACACAATGGAGTATTACTCTGCATTAAGAAACGACAAAATCATAGAATTTGGAGGGAAATGGATGGCATTAGAGCAGATTATGCTAAGTGAAGCTAGTCAATCGTTAAAAAACAAATACCAAATGACCCCTTTGATATAAGGGGAGTAAACAAGGACAGGGTAGGGACGAAGAGCTTGAGAAGAAGATTTACATTAAACAGGGATGAGAGGTGGGAGGGAAAGGGAGTGAGAATGATATATAAGAGGAAAGGAGGGGTAAGACAAGATAATACAAATGGAAGGAATGATTTACAGTAGAAGGGGTAGAGAGAGAAAAGGGGAGGGGAGGGGAGGGGAGGGGGGATAGTAGAGAATAGGACTGATAGCAGAATACATCAGACACTAGAAAGGCAATATGTCAATCAATGGAAGGGTAACTGATATGATACAGCAATCTGTATACGGGGTAAAGTTGGGAGTTCATAACCCACTTGAATCAAACTGTGAAAGATGATGTATTAAGAACTATGTAATGTTTTGAACGACCAACAATAAAAAAAAATGTGGCATATATACACAATGAAATTTTACTCAGCAATAAAAGAGAATAAAATCATGGCATTTGCAGGTAAATGGATGGTGTTGGAGAAAATAATGCTAAGTGAAGTTAGCCAATCCCCAAAAAACAAATGCCAAATGTTTTCTCTGATATAAGGTGACTGACTCATAGTGGGGTAGGGAGGGGGAGCATGGGAGGAATAGACGAACTCTATATAGGGAAAAGGAGTGGTAGGGAAAGGGAGGGGGCAGGGGATTAGCAAGGATGGTGGAATGTGTTGGCAATCATTATCCAAAGTACATGTATGAAGACACGAATTGGTGTCAACATACTTTATATACAACCAGAGATATGAAAAATTGTGCTTTATATATGTAGTAAGAATTGAAATGCATTCCACTGTCATTTATTTTTTTAAATCAATTAAAAATATAATTTATTTAACTTGTGAGTCTGGAGGTCACCTGGAAGGTGAACTGAGCTGACCTAGGCTGAGCTTGGCTGGGATGAGTTGGCCCTGGTCCTCATGCACTTATAGTGCTAGACATATTCTTCCTGTGATAACAACAGAAATGCAAGTAGAGAAATGGAAATGCACAAGTCTCTAGCCTTGGAGACCCAGTCTTATAGAAGGTACACCATCAACCACACCTCATCATATTGGCCAAAGCCAGTAACATGGCCAAACCCATCGTCAAGAAGTAGAGAAACATGTTCCACATCTTTGGTGGTAAAAATTACAAGAGAGGTGAAGAATTGGGGCCAATAGCACAATCTTTCATAGGCTCTAGCATTTAGAGACAAGCTTTCTTTCCTTAGCAAGGCACTGAGAGTAGTCTGCAAGGGCATTCTGATCTACCTCCTAACCTCTTTTACTGTTGTTCTACCCTTTGTTCTCTGTACGTAAGCCATCATTCAACACTGTCTACCTATCCTTGGATGGTCCTGCTATTTCTTCTATCTTTGCCTTTACTTTTGTTATTCCCTGTGTCTTCACCAGATAAACACCATTATTTTTCATGCCTTTGACTCAGAGCTTCTTGACCAACCCTTCCCCAAGTAGATAAATTTTCAGCTCCCACATGCATCCCAGCAGCATGGACCCACATTGCCTTTATCTTCATTGTATTCTGAATATACAATGTAGGAACTCAGTACTATTCTTTTTTTTCTCCCATAGCTTTATTGAGTTAAGATGGAAGTACAATAAAATGCATGTATTTGAAGTATGCAATTTGATCAGTTAGTGACATGTATGTAATTGATACAATCAATATAAAAAGCATTTTCATTGCTTTTTAAAATTTGAAATCATGCAGAATATGTTTCCATGCATGATTTATTCCATTAGAAATCAATCATCTTAAGATATATAGAATCCTCCTCCCACATGTTAACTATTTCAAAATTAAATGGTGCACTGATAAATATCTAAGAGGTTGTGGCTCAGTGGTAGAGTGTTTGCTTAGCACATGCGAGGCACTGGGTTCCATCCTCAGCACCACATAAAAATAAATAAATAAAATAAAGGTATGTGTATATCTACAACAAAAAAAAATTTTAAAATTTAGAAATATCTCAGCATTCAAATGCTTTGTACTAAGTGGTAATAAAAGCTTAAAATATCAGGATCTCTGGGATGAAACAGTACTCAGATGAACATTTATAACTTAAAGTACTTGTATCAGAAAGAAACTAGAATAACAATCAAATTATTTTCAAATTATGTAGTAGGAAGGAAAATACAAGTAGGAGCAGAAATAAATGAAACAGAGAAGAAATAATACAGATAAAATTCGATAAAAATCAAACAAGTCTAATAAAAAAAGCAAGAACACAAAAATTAATATCAATGGAAAAGGAGCTATCAAAAAACCCTACAGATGCTAGAAAAATATTAAGGTAATCACCCATGTGACCACCTAGATTTACAATTACATGCCAACATATGTGATGCTTACATAAATAACATGGTCTATATTAAAGAAGGATCCATGTGCTGCTGAGAAGAAAATCTATTCAGTCATCAATGTATGAAATATTCTATACATGTCTATTCATTCTAAATTATCAATTGTATTCATAGCTTCTTTAGTTTTTGTTTGGAGGATCTATTCAGTGGCATATTAAAGTTACCCAGTATTCTTGTGTTGTGGATCTATTTGATTCTTGAAATTGAGAAAGGTTTGTTTGATGTACATAGATGTTCCGTTATTTGGGGCACGAATATTTACAATTGTTATGTCTTGTTGGCGTATAATTCCCTTAAGCAGTACAAAATGGCCTTCTTTGTCCCTTCTGATTAACTTTGGCTTAAAGTCCACTTTATCTGAGATGAGGATAGAAACCCCTGCTTGTTTACACTATCCATGGAAACTCAGAACCATGCTTACTAGACTATGAATTTTTTGAGGACAGAAAATGTATGTTATCTTGAGGTTCAATAAATGTTTGTTGTGTGGAGTGCAATCTATGACTGTTAATTAAACTTCCTTAGTTCCTGGAAACTGAGAAGGATATGCTTTAACCAGGAGAGACTTCAATAGTCTAGTTTTCAAGGTAAGTGAAACTGTGATTAGAAATTAATACATTGATATTCTGGGAAAGCATTTATTTAGCTTAGAATCATTCTATCATTTTCAAAGGTGCTGAGTCAGAGATCCCAACCTTGAATCATGATGCCACGTGACAAGATGAGGCAGCGGCCTAAAAGCCTGAAGATCTAACTCACTATGCTACTGCACAGTGTGATGTGAGGCTGGGGGAGATCCGACATGTATTTTTCTAATGCGATTGCACATCAAAGGTTGTGCTAAGGAAATCAGAGGACAACACTTTGCCCACTGGGCTAAGAGCTAGAGTCACCCACTCTCCTACTTGAAGGGTGGTATCAGGCTCTGAGATCTCTACCATCCACTATTGCAGGAGAACAAAGGGGAGGAACTGAATTCAGCACAAGTCAACTTGGGAGTGATGTGTACCAACCCTTTCTCAAGGCCTGATTGGGTTTTGTGTTCATGGAGAGTTCCAAGGCAGAAACACTCCCTTCATTGTTACACTGCTTGCATTTTATAAACAACCAAAAGACAGAATCAGGGATAAAAGTGATCATGAAACATACAACTAGAAACAATGGAATCACTGTTTGCTTGTTTATTTGGATGTAAAAAGGTAAATCACATAACGGAAAAAAAAAAAAACTCTTTAGTCAACCAAAAAGCATAAATGGCACCCCCAAGGCTTTATATATTCAAGAGAGAGCTAATTACAACATTAACAAATGCTTTACTGCTACCAGGAGAGAGGTCTAGCTGCTTCATCTGCTGCTTCCATTTCTAATTTCCTTAAAATCAGGAAAATGTGCAAAATGACTTTACGCCAATATCCCATGCTGCAAAGCTGAGTTCATGTGGGTGGTTCTGGCAAAGAGGTTGTTCGTTAATGTTGTTAATGTACACTAGAAGACATCTGATGTGAAATTCGTAATTGAAATGTTATGAGCAGTTTAGCATATGGATCCTTCACATCCACTTAATTGCCAGTTTAGTAATAATTTTATGTAATGAGGCATTATTAATAATACGTGAAATACTAAATTGACGTAATGCCCTAAAAACATAATATGACATTTGCTACTAAAAGAATATTATGATTCCAGGTGTCTTTACTATGATTTCAAAGACATATGTGATATTACATAAAATATTAAATTAGTCCTTAGGAACAGTTTGGTTATGATGTATTTCAAATTCATCCTCTAAATTATAATCACTTTTTGTACAAAACTTTGCCTGTACTTACAGACTCACATGGCAACTTCTACTAGGAACCCTTATGCCATTTGCTGTTTGCCACTGTGCTCTTCTGTGGCTCAGTGGCATCTGATGTGGCTGGAGGGGGAAGTGAAATAGAGAAAAGTCAAAAGGTTCATCTGAGCTCAAGTACAGAGAAAATATGGAGGAATAAGAGCCAAATGCTTACTATTTAGATTCCTCAAAATTTCAACACACATTAGGGATTTTTTTCATCTTAATGCAGTTCCTAAAAGCATATGATTGGGGTCATGATTATCTTTTGTGAGGCCTGAGGGAGTAGTGCAATTGGAGGCCTACAGACCAAGAATTTACATATTTGAAGATTATAAAGGAAGCTAACAAACTATTAACTAAAATCTGATCTTTTCTACCTTGACAGCTATTCCATAATGGAAAATAGGTTAAGAAAAAAAAAACTGAATGTCAAATATAAATATCAAGCACTGCTAAGTCTAGTGATTGTTATGGATTTTGGAGTGTTCCATTGTTCGGGATGATATCTGGATGAGTAACAAAATAAAAACATACATAATTTATAAAGAATTAAGATTCAATCTACAAATTTATTTTTCTTTTATTACAACACAATTACAAAAATATGCTATGAAAATCCACATTTTATGCGATTTATATTCTATTAACAGTAATGACCTAAATGACTAAAAAATAAAATGTAGTTGTATTCAGTATGAAAATTCCAATATACTTTTATAACATATAAATTAAATATAAAAATAATATTATTACATATTTTTCAAAATTTCTCTTCTAAAATATTCAAACTTATTTCTAATAAGCTTAAAAGGCAGCCTAAAAGGTATAATTAGTAAATATCAAATACTTAAATCCATTTATTTAAATAATGTTGAAAATTTAATTGAATATTTTGAAATTTAATTAAATCTTCCTAAATATTTTATAAATACAAAAATATTTGCAATTATAGTATTCAACCTTTATTTGGTTGCCAGTGTAAAGAACTAGTGTTTCATTTCCATGTATGTCTAGATAAACAAATTTGTGTATGAGCATACATAAATATATGCATTATATATATGTAAATTTAAGAGTAAGATAAATTATGTAATACTGCAAAATGTTCTTACAGTGATCAAGTGCAACTGTTACCAACACTATACTAATTTGTGATCCAAGGATTGGAACAAGAGAAGTCTGCATATGGATGCTTAATATTACTGAGAAACAATACTTTATAATATGCCTTTTCTAACAATAATTTGCCTTTTCTCTCACCTAAGTACTTCAGCCACTTATATTTTCCCGCCTTCAAAAGCAGTGCCCAGGAGCTGGGGTTGTAGCTCAGTGTTAGAGCACACACCTTGCACATGTGAGGCACTGGATTCGATCCTTAGCACCACATAAAAATAAATAAACAAAGGTATTATGTCTATCTACAACTAAAAAAATAAAATAAAAATAAAGAAAAGAAGCAATGCCCATCTCTGAAGGGAGCAGTATCACAACCCACTAAGTTTCTCAGCGTTTGGATACAGTCACCTTTGGTTTTGAGAACATAGGCAAGACACGTGGGAAAATGTTTTCCTGGGGCCAAGAGATATTAGTCACTTGAGGAGGTTTCAGTGCTTTAGGGGGTTTCAGTGCTTTCTACTAGCACTGAGCACCAGGTGCCAAGTATTCTTAATAGTTGTGGGAGAGAGGGGGAATTGTGAGGCCCTCTGAAGTCCGGGCCCCATAACAAGGCCACCTCTTGCCTGGCTCTCATGGCAATATAGTTTGTGGTGCACACTGCTTCTTCATAGACTGAAATTTACCCTACATGCTTAGCTATTTAAGTCAGACTATTTAAGCTTAATTTTTCCCCTGTCTATTTGTGATATGTTTGGGAGAGGGTGACCATCACCTTTGGAATTTCATATCTGTGGTTTGGCCAGCTCACATAGGTACTGCCATACTGCTTGTTATGTATTGAAATATACCCCAGACATTAGTTGAACAGTAGTTTCCAGGAACCCCAGATATGTCTCCATGTTCCTTGCTTAGAACCATGTGACCTTCTTCCCAAAATCTGCATACAGAATTTCTCCAAGATTCTGTGCCCACACTTCAATCTCATGAATTGTTTAGTATTTTAAATATTGCCCTTGTACAGGTCTCAGGGATAATGGATTAACACCATTCACATTTGTATCAATAGATATATTTTAGAAACTATTACTACTTGGTTAGGATATTTCGGGATGGCACCAACTTATCTGGATAATAGGAGGAGAAGAAATGTCTTTCATTGTGAGTTTGGTTATTGAGCTCTGATTCAGGGTCAGCTAGGAGTGCTTATTTCCATACTGACAGATGTTCAGTGACTTTTGTCAAGTGAGTTGGTGGCCTTTATCCAGTTCCAAGTGACCAGATGTCCAAATCACTAAAATCACTATTCTAAGCTGATGCGTGATCTGATTAAGGTCCTTCTTGGGCTTTTTGGCTTGGAGTTTAGAACTGAATGAGAGCAAATATTGAGACAGGCTCCAACAGACATTATTCTGATTCTAAGATAAAACCAAAGGCCTAAATGTGCCCAGCCCTAACCCATTTTGCAGATATACCTGAAATTTACTCTTTATGAAATGCTGTTTTGGCACTTAACAACAAAAAAAAAAATCTGCAAGAAAAAGAATTGACCATTTATTTATTTATTTATTTTTAAAGAGGTTTTTTTTTTATATTTATTTTTCAGTTTTCGGTGGACACAACATCATTTTTTTTTTTTGAGAGAGAGAGAGAAAAATTTTATTTATTTTTTAGTTTTTCGGCGGACACAACATCTTTGTTTGTATGTGGTGCTGAGGATCGAACCCCAGCCACACGCATGCCAGACGAGTGTGCTGCTGCTTGAGCCACATCCCCAGCCCAAGAATTGATTATTTAAATTAATTAGGTTAATTCCATATTATATCTATTTTATCTTGAATATTCAGCACAGGCTGGTCCAAGTGAAAGAAAGGAGGAAGAGATTGACATAATGGAACATTTTCCAAGTTGACATCACTAGTTTTTATTTCCATACCCCAAGTCAGCCCAATCTCTTTTAACCCTAACATGAAGGTGACCTAGGATTTTTTTCCCAGGGCTTGCCTAGTGAATGAAATCCATTATGCAATGGATTTGAGCTTTACATATATTGATAATGTCCATGTTCAGAGGTAGATACAGATTTCATGGGTTCTTAAACTTTCATGATTGAGAGATATGTCTTTAAGAAAGAAATAGAATCAAATATTCAAAATTGGTCACAAACAGGATTTAGAAGGGACCACTGCAACTGAGGAACCCTGCAGAGTAAGATTCAGGAGCTCATGGAACTCACCTCTATCTAGATGGCTCTTCACTCTGTGGTAGGCAACACTCTGTAGAACTCTGATCTTGTTTTTCTTTTTAGTTGCAACCTTAAGGGAAAATACAAGTTGGGCCAAATCTGTGTTTATATAGCAGGAGAAAATGGATTTTCTGTCATTTAAAATAAATCTGATTAATGGGCCACTCCCATATAAACTCTTGATGAAATTCTTACAAAGGAAAAAAAAAAAAAAGGTAGACTTTGTGCTATTTTCTCCAAGCTTCAAAGTGAAAATATCTTGTATTCACATCTCCTTCAAATCAACTATATAGTGAAAAACTCTGTGCATTTTGGATTGTGTGGGAAGGAAGTGGGCAGACTATTGCATTGATAATGACATCCTTCCTTTACTGTGCATGCAAAGCAGAGGTGGTGGTGGGATGAGTATTATTATGGTCTCACTTAGAAATATTAGGTTAGATGAAACAACATCTCACCTAATAAAAGTTTATTTATATTTGGCCTAAAAAATAAAATACAGAAACATCATTATATTATTCTTCCTAAGTTTATAGGTAATTGCTTTGAGAATCAGGCGGTAGTCTCCTTCCTGAGTGGGGCAGTGTGACATGATAGAAAATATTTATTTCATTTCAGCCCCTGGTTCCTGGCACAGAGCTCCTAAAATCCTTGTATTTTCTTAAATGATAGGGATGCTAGGATTATCTTTCGTTCTAATATTTGATCTGTGACTCCAGTTCCTGATGCAGAGTTCCTACATCTCATGCAATTTCCTGGGTGTGAAGCGTTGCTTGTTCTGGTGAGGTGACACTTGGTGGACCTCTGAAAAGCTTCAGAATGGGTCAGCGAAACACACACACACACACACACACACACACACACCCCATCACTGGAAGCTTGGTAGCTCCGGCTTCACTCCTCATCCATCCTTTGCAGCTGGAGGTTGAGTTAATGATCAATAGCACCTCCATTATGAAGCTTTCATTACGATCCCTTTAAAATGGTGTTTGGAGAGCTTCCAGGTTGGCGAATGCATTCATGAGCCAGAAGGGCAGAACACATCTCTACATGAACAGAAGGTCCTCTGCTTGGGACACTTCTAGATCTCCCTCTGGTTATCCATTTGTACCCTTTATTATATTCTTTACAATAAACCATTTCCCTGAGTTTTGTGTGCCATTACAGAAATTTATCCAATGTGAGGAGTGGGGGTCATAGGATCTCTAATTTGTAGCCAAGTTGAACAAAAATGTGTGTGACCTGGAGACATACTACTTATGTCTGAAATGAGGGCAGTCCTGTGAAACTGAGTCCTTTACTGTAGAGTTTGTGCTAATTCTAGTTAGTATCAGAATTAAATAACTAGGGCATCCAGTTGGTGTGTGAACAGTTAAAGTACTGGCTGGCGCAGGAAAAACCCATGTACATTTTGTCATACAAGCATTGAAGTGTTTAGTAAAGAAAATAGTTTGTTTGCCTTGTATAGTCAGAGAGGCAATAAGCATCCCTTAGCAGCCTGCTCTGCTCCTGAGTAGGGCTCACATTCTGGAGGGGAGAGGGGTGTCCAGGTCCTGGTGATAAGGGTAAGGCACCTTGACTTTTTTTCATGAGTTATTTAGAAATATTTTAAAATTTCCAAATACATGAGGATTTCTCTTCATTTACTTTTTGTTACTGAATCATAAGTGTGCTTTTAAAATGTGCTAAAATGTATGACCTAGCTTATCATCTATTGCTGGAAATGTTCCATGTGTGCTTCTGCTTCCCATTTGTTGGTAGGAGAATTTTATGTTTGTCCATTAGATGAAGTTTATTAATTGTGTTCAAATCTTTTAAGCCTTCACTGATTTTCTGTCTGCCTGAGCTACCAAAATTGGACAAAGAAAAGAAAAAACAACTCAATTTTAAAATAGACCAAAGATCTGAACAGGCATTATAGAGACTAGGGAAATTATATAGCCAATAAGCATCCCAGACGATGTTAAACTCATTACTGATTAGAGAAATGTAAATCAAGACTACCACGAAGTACCATTTTTTCTTCATTTAATCTGAAAAAATAAGCCTGACAATACCAAGTATTGAGGATAGCAATTAAGAAATTTCTTATATATTTCTAGTGAGAACATAAGAAGACACAACTGCTTTGAAAGATAATGTGACATTATTTTGTAAAGATGAATATATATATTCATCTTTATATATATATCCATGACTGTTAGGCTCCATTCCTGAACCGTAGCCAAGAGATGGTCACACACACGTGAATCAGGAAACATGTTTAAGAAAAAGTTCAGTGAAGCATTGCTAAACTCGAGAAAAAAAACTCAAATACCCATTCAACATGAAAATAAATAATTAATGACAGGTATACAATTGCCACTGCAGTGAATGGACTTTACCTACAACAACATGGGTAGATCTTGGTAGCACATGTTGTATAAAAAAATAAGTCTCAAAAATTTTCTACAGTCACACAGAAGATATCGGTGATACCTGTTTATGAAGTTCAGAAACAACTAAAATAAATTGTTTGGTCATGTGTGTGCATGTGTGTGTGTGTGTGTGTATAATAAAAAGGTATTACATATTCAAGATAGAAATACTTTAGGACAAGGGGTCAGGACAGGAATGGAGTGTTTTAGTTTTGGGTTTCACTGGGGATTTCATAGATGTTTATTACATTATAAAAAAAATAAAAAATAAAGTCACACCTGAACAATGAAGATTACAGGTGACAAACCCATACAATACAATAGTTCTGTTCACTTGAGGTTCCATTCAAATATAAATGACTAAAAGCTAGAGGAAGGCCAGAGGAATCCCCAGGTGTAATGAAGGGGATTTACAATGCAGCTGTCTGATTGTATTGTAAGTTTTTCATAGGCCATATTTGCAGACATCTCATCAAAACTGTTAATAGACTGTATCCCAAAGTGGAAGCCTGAGGCTGATACTTTTCCAAAACAACAAGTACTTCAGCTCCTCTCAGGTTCAAGATGGCTATGACTAGTCCCTCTGTAGAGTCAACCCTTTTACAGATCTCCCCTGCCCAGTCCAACCCCTGTCTTGACCAACTCTTGTCTAACTGTCAAGGGTGAGGCCTCAGGAGAGAGATTGTAGCCAACCTTTACTGTATCAGCAGGGAAGAAATGGAGAAATAAATTACTCACCTTCATTCTTCTTCCACCTTCTGAGCTTCTTCCAGTGCCTTCCTTTGGCCTCACAAAACAAATGGTGCTGTAGCTTCTTCTGGAAGTCAGACGGCCAAGAATTTGCTGAGACAGTCATACAAGGTCAACTTCTCAGGGCACAGAGCAAGACGGAGGAGGGTGGAGGATGGTAGGAGGACATATGGATAGACAAGCAAAAGGATACAGGAGGTCTGAACAGAAGTGCTGAGCAAAGTTTCTGAAAAATCTCTTCTCTTTTGGTCATCTTTTCTTTTCTTCCTTCTTAGAATTGCAGACACAATGCATGGAAGCACAATTATCATATTTTGACCATGGAAAGTGCAAAGCACATGCTAAGAAGGGTGAGTTGGAAATGTAGAGAGATCCTGGTCCCAGCAGATTTATTAGCATCCTAGCACCAGAATCACTCTTTTTAAAAAATTTGTCCTAATTAGTTACGCATGACAGCAGAATGCATTTTGACACATTGTATACAAATGGAGCACAATTTCTCATTCCTCTGTCTATACACAATGCAGAGTCACAATGGTCATGCAATCATACATTTATCTAGGGTAATAATGTCCATCTCATTTCACCATCCTTCCCGCCTCCATACCCCCTCATTCCAATATGCCCAATCCAAAGTTCTTCCATTCTTCCCTAGCCTTCCCACCCCATAATTATGGACAGCATCTGTTTATCAGAGAAAACATTTGGCTTTTGGTCCTTGGGGATTGGATTATTTCACTCAGCATGATATTCTCCAGCTCCATCCATTTACTTGCAAACGCCATAATTTTATTCTTTTTTAAGGCTGAGTAATATTCTGTTGTGTATATATGCCACATTTTCTTTATCCATTCGTCTGTTGAAGGACATCTAGGTTGGTTCCATAGTTTAGCTATTATGGATTGAGCTGCTATAAACATTGATGTGGTAGTATGCTGATTTTTAAGTCCTTTGGATATAAACCAAGGAGTGGGATAGCTGGTAAAATGGTGGTTCCATTCCAAGTTTTCTGAGGAATCTCCATACTGCTTTCCAGAACGGCTGTCAGAATCACTCTCACATGATAAAACAAACATTTTAGTTTTTGACCATCAGTCTTCTTCTGTTACATGCAGCCAAATGCAATCCTGACCAATTCAAATGCCCTATCAAAGCCTCCAATTTGATATACCAAATTACTAGGTAACTTTCTGTTCATTTTGATGTACTAGACAATAAGCATCATTCTGGAATAATTGAGTTAATATTTGATATAAGAGTGAGATTCATTCATCTTCATTTTTAAAATTTAAAATTAACATAATTTAATTGACAATGGAAACAAGATCAAAGTCAATAATTTTTCTTTTATCTGCATATTAATTGACAGACAACTCAAAAGTTTTTCTTCATTTTTTCTGCCTCATTTAAGAGAGCTCAGTTTGGAAGTAAATAAGTTGTCAAATTTATTAAAATTGCTTATAAAATTTCTACTTAAAATACCCACTTTTCAAGTTTAAAAAATTTGATTTCTACTGTACCAACTTCTATTTAAAGACTTTATACCTGGAAAATAATTATGAAAATATAATAAGAAACAGAATAATTTCATAATTACTGGTGTGATTAAATCAATCTCTTTCAAAGCCAAAATGACATTAAAGAGCTCTCTCACAGTAGAAAAAAAAACCAAGACTGTACAGAGTGTCTATTTTTTCATCTAATAGTATGTTTTACATGGTATATTAGATATTGCTGAAAAGACATACAATTTTCAGTAATATCTATGATTTTTGAGGACCTACTAATATTTTACTACATAAAGAAATGGAACTGGCAGATTTTATTGTAAAGAAAATAATAATTCTAAGGACTGGGATTGTAGCTCAGTGGTAGAATGCTTGCCTAGCACATGTGAGTCACTGGGTTCAATCCTCAGCACCACAGGAAAATAAAAACACTTTGAAATAAATTTAAAAAATTAAAAAAGAAAGAAACAATAATTCTAGTATAACTGCTTTTATAAAAGCTACTTCTCATGAAGCAATAGTAAACAGATAAATCTGTGATTTGTGATCAGTCCGTCCTTTGTCAAAGAATTGTGAAATGTTGAATACCCCTCTGTAGACCAGTTAATATCAGTGAGTCTCATGGCCATCAGGATCCTATTTAACTGCCTCTTCAAACCCTAAACCCAGGATGTCAATGCTCAGAAAAATGAATGGTGACAATGGATTGGTGACAGAAAGTGTAGTGGGGCAGAGGCAGGATCTGTCCACCCCAAAGGCATTCAAGGAACAGACAGGTGGAATGATTGCACTTTTCCAGTGCCCTTAGGCTCAGAAATTATTGAAACTGGGTTAAGCCAGAACACGATGGTTAAATAGCATGAAATATTCCTTGGAATTCCTGTTGTATTATTTTGTGCAAACCCTGTTGCGCCAACCAGACTTGACCTCACAAAACATCGCTGAGGTTTTATTTAGTGCACAGTACAGCTTTGGTGCTGTCTCAATGTAGCCAAGTATGGGAAAGACTATGCTTGGTGAACAATCTTGCTCTCAAGATATTGTTCAGGTCTGATGGCTAAGCTGCTCATCAGACTTTCTCCTTTCCTCTCAGCACCCAGCTAGATGATCTTTCTTAGATTCCCTTGAAGTTAGGTGCAGCTGTGTGGAATGTGGACAGAAGTGATGTTTTTGTAGGCCTGGTCCATAACGATTCTCCTTTCTCTTTCCTGAATATGTCAGCTAAATACAGAGGATCAAACAGAGGATTCTAAGGCCTTAGTGGAAAACAGAGCCACTAGTAGCAAGGAGCCTGAGACTCTGAAAGACCACATGGATCAGAGTCTGTCTGTCAACAGGAAAAACAATAACAAATCCCATTTATGTGTTACATCACTAGGATTTTAGGAATATTTGTTACAGCCATTAACCCATCCTATTAAGTCTTTATATGAAAAGAATACTATTATAATTGTCTTCTCAATTCATGCATACAAATAAAAGCAAAAGCATAAGAGATTCACTATTCATTCCAGTAAAAATCCATGAAATAGCTATACCCTAATGACCTTTCATATAGTTCTAGTCTTAATAAGCAAGACTTCATTTCTAGTGGGTAAATGTCACAAAACTGAAGACTGTTTATTTTATTCCTGTTTCCCTTGCTTGGAATCCATTTGTTAAAACACTCAGCTTTCAGAATGTTGTTCATTTACCTACTGATAGCATCAATAGGTCAGAATATAAGGCCCTGCTATTCCTTCTCAGTAAAGAAAAAAAAAAGCTACATATGTAGTTTTTAATTGTTTTTTTTTAAAATATGATCTCACTTTTTGGCACAATAAGAATAAATGCTTGTGACACTTCACATGCTCACAATACTGTATTTATGCAATGCTGCCATGGATATAATAACTTTAAAATTTGTACCCAGCATATCCAGGTAAATTCTTGCTTGCTCAAATTTTTTTTCGGAAATGGCTCATTCTATCTCAAAGTATCTCTATCACCCTGATTTTGTGTTATGCTTTTTGACCAAGATAAAAATGTTTGGCTCATAAGCATAGTGAATCTCCAGGTTTTTTTTTTTTTAGATGTTTTTCATCGACTATTCAGAGATTAATTTCCCCTACACAGATTCATTGAACTCAGTCATCTCAAAATAGCTAAAACAAAGCAGTATGGATCAGCTCCAGGTTCAATGGTCACACTGTAGGAACACAATTCATTTGTTAATTAAATGCACACTATCTACACCATTGCCTCCTGCTAGCATCCAAATTTCTGTTTGTGGGAACTCTCAGTTTGCCCAAGGAGTGGAGATAAAATAGACACCTCCCTCTGCTCAGTAGTCTTCGGTGGAGACCTTTTCTTTCATTCTTATTTTTCAAATATTAGTTTGTAGATTAACCTAGTACAATTTTTATTAATGTCACCTGCCCAACTTGTTTTAAAACACATTGAAGACTTTTATCAATAATTTGATAGGAACACTGTTCTTGGTAATAACCAACTGCCATTTTATAGTTCAACCCAGAAGCTCCAGGGCTGGACAGGTTTTGCCCTAGATATGGCTTAAGCCTGCCCAACAGTATTTATCTGGTTTTCTTTTTATGTCTAATGCCTTGTACAGTGCCTAGAACACAGAAAAATATTTTTGCTGAAAGGTAGAAATCATATATACAGAGCCCCCTCTTCTCCCATTAGAAGCAGGCGGGTTGGCAGCTGGGGGAGGGGGTGTCTGCCTATCTGGTTTGTCATGATATCCCAGGACTGAACATGGTGCCTAGAATATAGAATCTACTCAGGAGATGTCTCCTGACTGAATGAACAAAGAACCTCATAAAGTGCTGGGGATATAGCTCAGTTGGTAGAATGTCTGCCTCACATGCACAAGGCCCAGAGTTCAATACCCAGCACCATCAAAAAGAAAAGAAACCCATGAAGCTAGTCTCTGAATCTTCCAGAAGAAAAGGTTTATTTCAGAACCTCATGGAGAATTTTGATTATTTAAGGTTCAACCTATGATATGATTTCTGAGCCAGTAACCTGTCCTTAACTCATCCTAACATCTAAGAAACCCACGGGAGCAGAATGAGACATCATTCTCATCTGGAGAAATCTCTTTGGACCCAGCTAGACATATCTTTGGGAGTTAAAATGAACTGAATCATTCTCCAAGATGTAGAGAAGAATGGGCCATCCTCTTGGCAAGGCACATTTGCAAGGATGCCTGGGTGTCCTCTGTAGTGTCCAAAGAGTAGAACTCCAAAGGAAAGGTACCAACCATATGACCAGCAGCTAATTTTATGGTTGATAAACATGTTTCAACCTTGAGCTCCCAGATAATGTGTTTCTATGGGTCAAGTGGGCAGCCTCTGGAGGGCTGACCTTTGAAACATGGGCATCACAACCTGACACTCAAGGCTGCCAGTGCCTCTGGTGTCCACACAACTCAATAAGTCTTGCTTCACACAGAGCCTCCTCCCTGCTCACCCTGACAGTCCCCAAATATAAATGAGAAAATTAAACATTTACCTTGATGAGAAAATAGCACTCTCTCATTGACACTTCCTCATACCCTCACCAATGTGATTTAGTTGTAGTTTTTAGTAGCTGTTTTCACATTTTTAATTATTTTGTAGAGTTAAAATATGTAATAATGGATAACTGTGCAATACATTAAATACTTATGGGTATGTTGTGCCTTCTGTTATAATATAAAATCCATCTATTCTGGTTGATGGGTTTTAACCTCACACAGAATACTTTAAACTCCATTTGGACTTGTGCCTACAATCACCTTAGCAAAGTCTCTTAAGTAACTGCGCACAGCCTAATTAGTATGCATTATCAATTAACAAACTTAATAGCCGGCAGATTGATTAGATCCTCTGTTGCAGGGGCAGAGCTGAAGCGAAACAGAATGAAAAATCATTGCACGCATACACTGCAGCTTTGTTATTTTCTCAGATCCCCTCCTCCTCCTTCACATTGGCTTAATTAATGCATGCATATGGTTCTGCATATCTGCGTATGTGGTAAACCGAGCTTTTCCTGACTCTTTCATCAAGCTCATTCTTAAACAGAGGGAGTCTATGCCTCCCTTTTCTTTGGGGGCTTCTGTATAGATCATTTTCACCCCTCTTCTTGCCCTTTGCATAGCACTGAATTTTAAAGGGCTGCTTCTCCCAGCCTGATTATCCTGCTGGTGGTGGAAATGGGAGAGGAATACAAAGACAAGCGAGAAGGCTGTGCTTCTTAACACAGAGGACTGCTCGGGAGTCACATCGGTGGGGCTTTGACAACCGTAAAGCGCTTCTGGCAATTATTTCCAAAAAGAATGGTACAAATGGACTGTCCTGTTACATCTTGTCTATTTTTGATGGACTGGAAACAATATGAATAAATGAAGGAAAACCCACATCTCCTGAAAGCAGGGATCAGGCTAAAAGGAGTTGCCAACTACACTGTTCATAAAACGCTGGCATTATAAGAATTTTACACCTTCCATAAACATTCAACACAAAACTCTAAAAAGACTTCTGAAGACATTTCCAACACCATAAATTGTCACCTTGTAGTGCTAGTTTGGGTTTTATTTTTCTATTTTAGGTAGAATAATGGTTCACGCCAGGTTTTTTTTTATTTCTTCACTGTTCTTGGGTCTAATATCCTTTTGCTTCTATGTGGGAAGAGTTATAATTAGGTACAGAGAAGGTCCTGAGAAGCTTCAATTTCCTGTTTGGAGGATGCCATGTGCTTGTGGTTTATTGATGTTCCCTCTGAATTCCTATCAGGGGTAATCCTGGGAATTCCAGGCCTAACCCACTTTTTCTTGACCATCCTTGGAAGGAAAGGAAGGTCCTGCTCCTCTCCCCTGAGCTCCTCATGCTCCAGCCATGCTGGCCTCCTTCCTCCTCTGAAACACAAAGCTCATGCCCCTCACTTGCTTCCCTCCACCTGGGATGCCTTTCCTGAGGCTTCTTATGGTTTGCATTTTCTTATCATATAGGTTCAGCTTAAATGTCACCTCCTAAGAGAGACCTTCCCTCATGACCCAATCTAAAGTAACATCTACCCTCATGCCCAACCATCACTACTCTTCATCACCGTGTTATATTGATGTCATAGCTCTTCTGTCATCCTACCCACTTGCTTCTTTAGTTAACATCTTCCTCTCTTAAAAGAATGCAAGCCTTGGGCTGAGGATATAGTGGTAGAACACTTGCTTCACATGCACAAGGCCCCAGATTGGATTCCCAGCCCTGAAACAAAGCATGTTCCCCAATAACAAGGAACTCATCTTCAACAATGGACCTGGTACATTTTAGGAGCATAATAAATATTTGTTGAATGAAAACACAATTGAAAGAATGAATGGGGAAGTAGGGAGAAGGCATTAGTATGTATGTGTACAGGGATAAGAGAAAAGGGGGCCAAGACTGAACCCAGAGTAATACCACCATTCACAAAACCAGCCCATGAATAAAGAATTTGAATAAACACTTCTCCAATGCAAATAAGCCAATACAAATGGCCAATAAGCACATGAAAGATTGCTCATTATTAGTCATGAGGAAGATGCAAATCCAAATCACAATGATATACCACTTCATGTCCACCTGGATGGCTAAAGTTAAAAAGAGATAACAAGTGTGGTCAAGAATATAAAGAAACCATAACACCCACATAGTCCAGGACTGATGAGAATATAAAATGGTGCAGCCTCTGTAAAAATAGTAGTTCCTCAAAATGTTCAACATAGATTGTCATAGAGCCAGAAATTCTACTCTGAGATATATGCCAAAGAGAAATGAAAACACACCCACCCAAAAACTTGTACATGAATGTTATTGGGGGAAATAAAGGAGTGACTCAATGAGTAAGAGCTTTCTGTTTGGAATGATGAGAATGTCAGGTATCACAACTCTGTGGACACATTAAAAACCATTGCGTTCACCTTAATGCACTGTTCAACTGCACTGTTCATAAAACGCTGGCATTATTCAGTGCAGATGAATCGAATAGTATGTGAGTTATATCTTAATAAAGCTACCTTTTTGGGGGGGATGGGTACCGAGGATTGAACTCAAGGCACACCACTGAGTCACATCCCCAGCCCTTTTTTTTTTTTGTATTTTATTTAGAGATAGAGTTGCTTAGCACCTTGCTCTTGCTGAGGCTGGCTTTGAACTTGTCATCCTCCTGCCTCAGTCTCCCAAGCCACTGAGATTACAAGCATGCACCACCACTCCCAACTCAATAAAGCTATTTTTAAAAAAAATTCCATAAAGTTGATAGGAAAGGAATGACCAGAGATATGAAAAGGTGGCAGTAATGATACAGAGCACAGGCACAGGGCCCTGGACACGCAACACTCTCTCCTTTCTGTCTCACCTGAAGGAGGACCAGAGGTGGAGGAGGGTGCATTCTCAGCCTTGACCTAGGCCTTCTCTTCTTCCTATTTCCCTTTGGCAGTGCTGGGGCTTGGACCCAAGGCCTTGCACATGCCAGGCAAATGCTCTACCACTGAGTTCTGTCTCATCTCTCCAGTCTTCTCTCTTCAAGCACAAGCCAACTGTCTTGAAGCAGTCATGTTGGTGCCTCTCCTCAGGTCCCAGACCTTTCTGCACTTTCTGGTGGCAGTTTCTGCTCCTCAGAATTTGCCAGAGGAGGGAGTCAACTCTTGCTCAGAAGCCAGGGTCTTCCTCATAGAAAGGAAGGCGTCAAGGTCAGAGGATTGAGAAGGTTAAACAGGGCTCCACCCAGCTGCAGGCTAGCCTGCTCTGGAACAAGTCCCCATGCTCCGAGCTAACAGCATGCATTCCCCACTCCCTGAAGGCCCCTGGATCCTATTATATTTCTGCGCCCTCTATTTGAGCCTTCGTATTTACCCCTCATCCCAATGCCAGTCTGTCCCCCAGCAAACAGCCCCATCTAAGAATAGAGCTTCTAAAATAGTAAAAATTTTGTTTTGTTTATTTACTTATTTTATGCTCAAATTACTCTAGCTCTGTTCTCTTGGGGAGGGTTGGTGGAGTGGAAAGGAGAGGGTTGGAAAATGGGTCACAAAAATTGGAAGGGATAAGAAGAGGAAGGGTCTGCCCTATCCCAAGTACTATGGTGTTTCTGGCCACAGACTCCAATACAGGGACTCTTTCCAATTCAGCCAGACTCTGTGGGCTCCTCTGTGCCTTCTTTCCTGATTAGAGCCTTTGGTGGATCCTGTTCAACTTAGACTTAACCCTTCCCTAGTCCCCCACTCTTCTCCCTTTGCCCTCACATACCAATGCATATTTCATTCTTTTAAACCTGAAGAAGACCTAACATTCATCTTCCAATGCCCTCCCTTCTTTCCTAGGTACATAAGCATTTCAGTAATGCCCCTGAGGGGGTCCACAATTTTAGATTTCACGACTATTCATATTTCAAGACAGACTTGTAAAACAATAATCTGCCAAATTAATGAAAACATCAAAAACTGCCATCTTTGGCCATTGTCACATAATTTCATGTGAAAACGATATCTAACAATAAAACCTTCCCAAAATAGGAAGAAAATATTTTCAGAATAAAGTTTCAAGAGCTCTCCAAGAGAAAACAATAAATAAATACATTCTTCTCCTCCTCCCCCTCCCCCCTTCCTCCTCCTCCTTCTCCTTCTCCATCTCCTTCCTTTCCTTTTTATTTATTGTACTCTCTGCTGATTGGTCCAAATGTCAAAGATCAGGGTTGAAAACTATTAGTCTTTGTGACTAAGCCTAGGCATTTGAGGACAGATAAAGTCATAACCGGGAGAGGCATGGAGGGCCATGTTGGGCCACATGTAGATGTCTGCGACATTATCTGTGCAAATGTAGGACTGATTCTGCTAAACAACACCCACAGCGGAGCGTACTTAGCCCCTCCTTTCCTGCCTTCTACTTCCTTGGCCCCTCCCCCTTCCCTACTTTAATTCTTATGCCTCCTAATCCAGTTTGCTCTTCACTTCTCTTAGGCAATTTCTAATACCTTGTAACATTTTACAATCTTATTTTCAATTTAGAAAGTAATTTTCAGATGCTTTGATAATATTAAAAAACTATTTTTACTGGGACAGCAAATCAAATCAGTTACTGGGCTAATTTGTTGCTGAAGCCTTCCAGTTCTTGGCCTTTGTTTTTAAAGGTAAGTATTTAAAATCACAGTGGCCAGCCCAGAAGCAATGATCAGAGGAGTGCCCAGAGTGTGGTCTTCAATGTAATTTTCTACTAAAAGGAATCAGTGCTTCTTAGAGAAGTAGTTGAGCCTGGGTCTTTACAAGTTGAGGCTGAGATAACTTGTCATTCCAGAAAGTAAGGAAGGTATCAAAGGCAGCCAAGTTCACCCATGTCCACAATCACAGGAGCCAAACTGAAAGGGCTACACCTGCTCCAAGAAAGAAGAATCTGAGCAAAATATTTTGACCCAGTTATTCCATTCCTTGGTATAGATCCAAAGGATTTAAAATCAGAACACTACAGTGATGCAACCACAGCAATGTTTAAAGCAGCACCATCCTCACTAGCTAAGCTATGGAACCAACCTATGCCTTTCAACAGATAAATGGATAAAAAATTATGATATATATACACAATGGAATATTACTCAGCTATAAAGAAGAATGACTTTATGACATTTTCCAGTAAATGGATGGATCTGGAGACTATCGTGCTAAGTGAAATAAGCTAATCCCCTCCCCCATAAAAAAAAAAACTTAAGGGGCGAATGTTTTCTCTGGTATGTGGAAGATAACGAACAATGAGGTAGAGAGGGAAGAATAGAAGTTCAAAGGGTTAGACAAAGGGGAATGAAGGGAAGGTGTGGGGTTAGGAAAAGGAAAGAAAGTGGAAAGAATCTGGCACAACTTTCCTACGTACTTGTATGAATACCCCACAGTGAATGCCACCATTGTGTACATCCACAAGACTGGGGCCCTAATTAGAAAAAGATATGTTCCATGCATGTATAATTATATCAAAATAGACTCTACTGCATTGTATAACTAAAAAGAACCCCCAAAATAAAAAGTGTCTTTTTTTGAGATACATCAAATATATTAAAATCTGTAAGTATATAAAGATAAAGAAATAACTGATAATTTTAGAGGATGCTTGGGAAAGAACTCATATGTCTAAGAAAACAGCAAATAAAAAGAATCAAACATTTATGTTGCTTTTTCTTTTCCAATAATACCTCAAGGTAACCAAATAGTTGTTAAGGGAACATTCCTCCTAGAAGAATTATGGTTAATAAATGCAGAAAGATAGAAATATAACACTATTTTGCAATCTCTTAATGAGATAATGGATCTAAAAGCCATCTCTAATGACTGCGAAAGCCATTACGGGGAAGGCCAATGGGAAACTTCACGATGGATCAGGCCAACGACACCCAGACCTGCTCATCAACTGTGAACTCACAGAGCAACAGCCAGACCCTTGTACCTCCTGAGGCAGGGCAACAGCAAGCGCATGCCATCGTGTTCAATGAAGTACAGGCCAAAAACTAGAGCCCAGGTCTGTAGATTCTACTTCGGGAAAACAGGGAACAGAGAATGTGTTAAACTGTGGGAATGCATTTAGCAAGATCCAGAATATTCTGTATGAGGTTCCATAGGAAAAACCACTTGATTTCTTCTATAAATTTATAGCAAAACTCTCTGAAATGTGAATACTAACACACAATAAGGGCAGGAGGGAAGAATAGAAGTTCATTGGATGAGACAAAGGGGAATGAAGGAAAGGGAGGGGGAGGGGAATAGGAAAGACAGTAGAATTTGCTGGACATAACTTTCCTATGTTCACATATGAATACACGACCAGTGGAACTCCACATCATGTACAGCCACAAGAGTGGGATCCTAATTAGAATAAGTTATACTCCATGTATGTATCATATGTCAAAATACACTTTACTGTCATGTATATCTAAAAAGAACAAATAAAAAATCACATGAAAATAAAAGAGGGGAGGACCTGGAGATTTTAAAATGCTTTAAAGATGTATCAATAAGATGTAGAGTCTATAACTTTGAATCCTGAGTATGAAAAACAAATTGCAATAAAGCAGTTAAGGAGCAATTAGAAAAATCTGAACACTAATTGGATATATGATGATATTAAGAAATTACTATCAGTCTCATAAGTGTGATGATGGCATTGGTGGTGGGTCAAAAAAGAAAGTCCTCATCTTTTAGAGGTACATACCAAAGTACTGACCAAGAAAAAACTTATGTCTATGATATGTTTTAAAATAATCCAGTGGAGGAGGGAATGTGGAGAGATGTCTAGATAAACAAGATCCGTCAGGTGCTGGTAACTTTTTTAAAGCTGGAAAATGGGTACCTGGAGGTTTTTATACTAGTTTCTCTACTTTTGTATATGTTTGGAATTTTCCATAATAAAAAAATAAAAGCTAGCTTCCCAGTTGTGATCACCATTATGTTTTCCTGCCAGAATATCCATGCTAGGATCTTAATGTGTAGGAATAAAACAAGGAGCCAGGCATAGAGAAGTGGGCCTGCATGCCCAGCTACTCAGGGGGCTGAGGAAGGAGGATCACAAGATCAAGGTCAGCCTCAGCAACTTAGCAAGACACTATCTCAAAATAAAATAAAACAAAAAAGTACAAGAGCTGGGGATGTAGCTCAGTGGGAGAGCACCCCTGAGTTAAATTCTCAGTATAAGGGTAGAAAAAAAAAGGAATAAAACAAGTAAAAGAAACAGATTTCCTCTGATAAATTATTACTGGACCTGGGTAACTTAATGTCCCCCACAAATGACAGACTCTGGGGATCTCTTGATGACATTTCCTTGTTCACTTAGCAACACATAAGGAGGATGGCAGTAAAGCAAGTGGGGGTTAAAAAGCCAATTTATTTTTCCATTTCTGTGTACAAACAAAGAAAAAAGAACCAAGCTAGTTTAATATAGGCTTGATGTTTCCTATTGAAGCAGGTTGAAATGGTAACAATAGCAGTTAACCCTTATTGAGGACTTACTAAAGGCCAGTCACTGCTGAGCCCTTCATTTATATGACACATAACAATACTATGGCCTAGGTCCTAATATTATCTCCATTTACAGGTAAAGAAACATAAGTTCAAAGAATAAATGCAACAGCGCTCTTCCAGTCCTGAACCCACTGAGCACATCAGATAGATCTGCTTCCTGCTTCAGGGCCTTTACCCATTTTGTTCCTTCAGCCTCATAATTGCAACTGCCACTTCAGCTGGGGTGCCCACTGCCCACAGCTATGTGTAATATATCTGTTTCCATTGACTTTCCTCCTGACTCAAACTCCTGAGTGTTATCACCCTTGTTTGACAGATGAAGAAACAGAGGCCTGCAGAAGTCACTTGCCCAGGATGACACAGACAGTGATAGAATATGGTTTCGAACTGACCCCAAGTCTGCCTCTGACATGCCACCTTGTATCTGCAGCCCATATGGTCTTTCCATACACTCCTTGGTCTGCCAGTACACTGTTGCTCCTTCATTGTGTGGTATGAATGTCATTGTAACATTCAAGCTCATCCAGAGTAGGGATGGTGTCCACTGAGCAAATAAAAATCAGAGATCTCATTTGCAGACACCATCTTTCTCACAGTGACTAGCACACAGCTGAGCTACATCTTGTTTATTGAGGTGAAGAAACAAACCACTGTTTATAGTCAGTCAAAAAATTTTAATACACTCTAAAATTACCTTCTTCTCCAACTTTTACCAAAAATGAAATAGAATCTAGCACTTTAGAAATCATTGTCTGGATAGGTTAGGGCCTCCAAATGAAGTAGAACTTCAATAAGACTGGCTGCTGGTGCAAAGCCATGAATGGCAATGCTCTCATGATGTGCTCACCTCAGAAACCCATGGCTTGTTGTTGTTGTTGTTCTAAATAGTTATAAACCCATGAATTTTGAGGCAGAGAAAAGACAAGAAGTTCTCAACCCTGTGTTTGTTCTTTGAACAGCTCCCCTTTATATTCTCTAAAATTATATGTACTCTAACCTTTTTAATTTTACCATGATATGATTGTTCAACGTGGAAAAGGAAAAGATCACTCTTCATCACTTAACACAAATGAAACAAAAGGGAAAAATTACATGTTTCCTCCTCAGCAAAATCTCTCATTTCTATCATCTTCAGTTCTTTGTTTTATTTCATTTACTCTTGATTCAGAAAATGCCTGTCTAAATTCTTTCTTAGCTTAAGTTACTAACCCCTGGTTCTTGTATTTGACACTAACTCAAATAGCCTTGAAACAATTATCCTCTCTACTCCCTTCAGAATTGTCTATACTTTAATGAGTTCCTGCTTAATCTCTTCTTTGCCAAAGAATACCACTCTGAATAACTAAGATCCTTGAATCCCCCTGTGTTTCTCAGTGCCCTTTGTTGTACCTTCTCTATTTCTAAAACATCCTTTTCTAATGAGGTGACTGGAACTATCTGTAATATTCAAACGTACCCTCACCCATCCTTACAAATAACTGGGATTATTCCCTGGATTTATATCCAATCCTTCTTTTTATGCACCCCTAAACAGGAATTCTTATACTGTCTTTATTGCTGCTCACCTCTGAAGTTTTGACATGTTGGGTTTCCTTCCCCCCTTTGTCCATTCAAATTTCTAATTTTCAAACACATTGGAAAATTCTGGACTATTCTGGCATTTTCCTCAAGGCTCCTGGAGCATGAAGAATTTATATAGGTCTTGTAGTCAGGTTCCCTTTAGAAAGCAGGAGCTAGCAATTCTGACTGCTTCTTCAGGAAACCAGTAACCTACAGGAGATCTCTCCTTTGGGAGATTAACAAGGTTTTGTTCTACGTGGACTCCTTAATTACTCATCCCTGGCGTCTCCTTCAGGGGAGGAGGTGAGTCTACAGCTGAAGAGGAGCTGAGAGTGCAGGAGAGACCGCAGAGGGAACTCCAGCTCTTTGAAAAGATCTCCAGGACTCAAAGAATGCAGGTGTTCTGAAGAGTTCTACCCCAAACCCTCCCATCTGTGTGTGCATTCCCTCCCCACCACACACACTCCTCTCTCATTCACTCGCCTTCTGCATTGAGATACTGTACGGGAAACAGGATCACATGTCTTGGGGATCCTGTCTACCACGGGCAACAAACAACAACAGAGTATGTAACTATGAGTGGAAACTAGCTTTCAGAGGAACTGAATCAGTCTGAGTATGGGAGGAAAGAGGGTCAGGAAAGCCTTCTTCAAGGAAATGGTGCCTAAACTGGGATGGGAACATGAGGAGGAGTTATCTAGTTGGCTTGTAGGTGGGGTGGGATGATCATTATACACAGAATGAACAACATGTGCAACAGCCCTGTGGCTTTTGGAGGGAAATGAAAGAATGCCAGGTCAGCAGGTGTGCAGAGTGAAGGAGATTGTTATGAAGGACTATGGTGAGGATTTTCATTTTGTCCCTATGAACAACAGGGAATGACTGGAAGGTCTGAATTAGGGAAGTGTTTGGAAAGCAGATCCAGGTTTTAAAGAACTTCCTGTGGATGCCATGAGAAGATGTGGCAGATTCCTGTGATGTAACGCTACATACCTAGACCCATGGGACTTCAACACAGCTGTGATGGACAGTTCCTTTCTCCATGTGGGACACATGGAGCCTGTGCAGCAACATGTCTACACTTTGCTTTCTCCCGGGCTATGGGAGGGTGCCTCTCTAAGCAGAGGAGTCGATGCCTCTATAGAAAACCTCCATAATGGGCTTCCATTCCTGCTGTATCAATCTACAGAAGTTATTCGTCACCCCCCCCACCCCCCCACCCCCACCCCCCCGTTATTCTGCTGCAGCCGGACTGCGGCAGATGGTGGCCCGTTATGGGGAGCCCCGGGACCCTCGGGGGTAAGTGACGAAAAAAAAGCTGCCTGTCCATAGATAGGACGGGAGCAATCTGCTCGTCCCTAGACAGATAGGGCGAGAGGAAAAATGGCCATTTCGAGAAAATGGAGAAGATTGATGCAGTATGTTTGTGTCTTGTTTTGTCTCAGTGTATTGTATTGTCTTTATGATGAAAATATGGAAGGGGTGAGAAGTAAATTGATAAGGGAAAGAGGCACCCCAATGGAACGAAGAATAATTAGGGCATGTGTTGATAAGAGCCCAGAAACTCTAGTCAGAAAGAAAAAGAAAGTTCAGAAGAAGAAAGATTATAAAAAAAAAAGTTGCAGCAAAAGGCTATTACTAAATACTTTTCGTTACCGGAGGGTGCGTGAATCGGTGCAGCAGCTGCCATGTGCACAAGCGGGTCATGGTGCAGCAAGTACTTTGCAAGAGGCAGCGGCAGCCGGCTCTTCCACTGCCAGGAGCCCAAATCTAGACCTGACCCGGAGGCACAGTCTTGCAGGTTCTTGCTCCCTGTGCCCAGTAGCAGTTTGAGTCCGGACACTCCCCGGACTCTCCCCGGGGCCATCTGGGGCTGCCCAGAATGCTACAACCGGCAGAAGACGCTACCAGTGTCCCTGATGTTTGGTCATTTTCAATGCCAATAACTAAACTACAATGGTTCTCCCACACCTGGAAGCTAATGAGTAATGAGCACTATTAAGGCTTATTTCAAATGTAAAAAACCTTGAGATAATGTACTAAATTGTTCAGAAGGTTGTTTTCCTAGTAGAATGCTACAAGATTTTCTTTAGCCAGTGTTGCAGAGGTCCTGCCTTCATCCCAATGCCGGTGAAAACGAAAGAATTTCCAGTGTTGCTGAAAACCTGAGAACCCGACGAGACTTCGGATTAAGCTAGCTGCCTGCAGAACTTACCTGGACTGTGATTTAAGCTAGCTGCCTGCAGAATTTACCTGGACTGTGATTTAAGCTAGCTGCCTGCAGAACTTACCTGGACTGTGATTTACCGGGACTGTGAGTTAATCTATTGAGACACTGCTTTACCTGGACTGAAACAACAAACTGTAATCTACAACAAATTGTAACTTGGTATCTTTGCTAACAGTGTCATTGCTGGTATAATTTTTCCAAGGGCTTCTTGCATGGAGCCATTAATTGGCTTGGTATTGTTACATTTTGTATCCTCACTTTCTGTTTGTAGCAGGTTATTTATGGTGTTTCTGTAAAAACCACTATGGTCCTTATTTAAATTAAACAAAAGGGGGAATTGTTAAGGTCTGTAGACAAGTCAAAATAACACGTGGTATTTTGCCAGAGAAATGTTAGAGTTCGTAAACAAGTCTGGATGGTGCCTGGCAAAATGCCAGAGGGAGTGGTTTGAGAAGTAACAAAAGCAAGCCATTAAGTGTGGAGATTCCTTATTGGTTGACTGATGTATCTAGTTTATGCTAATTAAGATAAGCTGTGCAAAATGTATAAATAGCTCTGTTGTCCTACAATAAACGGCTTCCATTCCTGCTGTAAAAAAAAAAAAAAAAAAAAGAAAACCTCCATAATGAGGGATGAGCGTGAGGGAAGGAGTGACAAGTGCTCCAACCTCCCCATACTCTGGTGGAACCATGTTGAGGCACACTCTACAGTTCTTCAGAGGACTCACGATGGGATCTAGCCCCAGATCCCCCAGTGTAGTCACCAACTTATTTGCAAACATTTATGGGCTTCTGGGCTTCACTATCTCACTTTCTCTTCTACTTTGGCATCTTGAGATCAACCTATCTATATTCAAGTCCTTATCTTAGGTCCTCTTTGGGGAAAATCTAAACTAGGACAGGGACTTCTAACTGAGGGAACTGCTTATCTGAAGAACTAACTGAATCCACTTATAAGAATGATGAACCAAATACAATTCCACATCACTTTGCATGGTGTTCCTGTAATCTACTACAGTCTAATGAATCTCCCCCAAAACTCAGTGGCTTAAAACAATCATTTTGTTGTTATTTTCTCCTACAGTTGCAGTAGTTGCCTGGGCTCAGCGAGGCAGTTCTTACT
Organism: Ictidomys tridecemlineatus; assembly: GCF_052094955.1. Classification (NCBI taxonomy): domain Eukaryota; kingdom Metazoa; phylum Chordata; class Mammalia; order Rodentia; family Sciuridae; genus Ictidomys; species Ictidomys tridecemlineatus. Next base: position 88,271,374 of record NC_135477.1, read on the forward strand.
TGGGATCACTCATTTCCTTTCAGCCAGGGTGGCTAAAGGATAGATCATGTCTAGGGCTTCCTGACTCACATATCTGGAATTGATGTTAGCTGCTAGCTGGGACCTCAGTCACAGCTGTCGCCTGAAATATCTTGTACATGGCCCACATTTCCTCACAGCATGAGAGTTGCATTCTGAAAGCAAGCATCCCAAGAGAGTGCCATGTAGAAGCTGTGCTGCCTTCTCTAAGAATACTGTGGGACTTCTCAGAAGTCACACAGCATCTTTTTATGCCATTCTATTTATTTGAAGTGAGTCACTAAGGCCATCCAGTAGTTAGAGGAGGACGATGAGATTCTTCCTGCTGATGGGAGAAGTATCAAGGAATTTGACATGGTAGCATTCTTAGGGAGGATCCTAGAAAGGAATTCCTAGCCTGGCTTCATTTCCATTGAAGTGACACTGAGAAGAGAGGACGTGACTTTTCACAGAATGTTTCTGTGAGGGTCTGCTGTTTATGATACCACATCAAGATACATGATGGAAACAGCCTCTCAAAATCACTTCTGCTCCTTGTGAGGGAGGCTCCCATTTTGGTACTAAAGTAGTGAGGAAGAGGGGAGAATTAGAAACCAAAAGTGAAGGGTAGCAGAGAAAGCAGCCTATTCCTTTCCTGTGATAGGAGCTGCCTTGTCGGGAGAAATAGAAGAAAAATATATCGATGCCATATTCAAGTTTTAAAGACTTAGAAATAGCTGGGTTAATGATTTATTTTTCAATATGAAAATTCTGTTTATATTGACTATTTTGCCCTCACAAATGTCAAGCCATTTATTCTATTACTAAGGTGCCCATACTTTCAATAGAAGTATTTCCTTTTAAATGTTAAGAGGAATCAACCCTGAAATAAATTCATTTTTCTCCTTGTGCTAAAAATTAGAATATCATAACAGGGCATTTCCTAATTGATGTTAACAGGGATCAGTGCAAAAAAGGAGACCCGAAGTCTTCTATTTGATTTTTCCTTTTAAAAACCACAATTGGATAATCGTAGCTATTTTTGAACTCATCTATGCTCATTGATCTAACTTGTCCAAAATCAATCAATAATCAATCAATATGCTCTCTGAACTAAGCAATGAATTTAAGAACACTCAATTCAAATCCTAAGACCACCACAGTGACCCCACTCCAGCCACTTATCTTTAGTTAAACCGTGTCTCAGTTTCTTTATCTGTCAATAATGACCCTGCTGATTTTGCCATCACAAAAATCAGTTGATTTACAAAGTGTGCCCCCTAATGCCTAGTCATTTTCTCCCAAGACTCTGTATCTGTAATTCCAGAAGCAGCTAAGGGGTTGGAGTGGGGGGAATATGGTAGTTTCTATAGAATGTAAATGTTCCCTGAGTGTGAACACTTTACCGCTCAGGTATAATACAGGCAGTTGGGTCATTTCTGTTTTTAAAAATATTAATCTATTCATAATTTAAAATAATGTCAAATTGTTAATATTCTGGTTAACTATTACTGTGTAATAAAGCACTACAAGATTTAGTAGTTCAAAACAATAATGTTTTGTTGAGGTGGTTGGGGTTAACCCAGGGCTTTGAGTTTGCTGAACATACTCTACCCCTGAGCTATACACTCAATCACTCAAAACCATGACTTAATATTATATGCAGCATGATTCTGTGGGCCAGGAATTCAGGCAGGACAGTGGGGCTGGTTATATGTGCTTTATGATGCCTGGGACCTCATCTGGGAAACCTAGAAGACTGAGAGCTGGGTATAGTTTCCTGGGATTCTGTCTCTTTCTCCTTCTTCCCTTCAAGATACCCACCTGAATCTAATTTTCCACTTAGCCTCTTTGTGTGGCCGGTTTGGGCTTGTTCACAATATGGAAGCCTCAGGCTTCTTATATGGCTACTGAGTACTATATAGAGTATTCTTATAACAGAAACAAGAAGGCACATGACTCTTAAGATGTTGGCCCCAACTGGCATGTTGCTATTTCTACCATAAGCTACTGGTCATGAAAGAGTACAGTCAGACTGAAGGAGAAGAAATGTAAATCCCATCTCCCAATAGGTGTGATTTTAAAGAATCTGAGTCATCTTTAATCCACCACAGTTAATTTTATTTATTCCAGCATGCCTTACAATGTAACAGACACTAAGCTTCTGACAATGGAAGAGAAGTCCCTATTGGGCCAATTCTCCCAGCAATAACAATATAAACCTGGAAAAAATATAAACAGACAAATACCTAAAGACCCTAGAAATCAACCAAAATTCAATGCTGGAGAGAAGGGAAGTCAATACTTGGAGGACGGAATGGCATCAGATGAATATTTAATTTTTTATGGTGTTTTACTTAAGAATAAGCTCTAATCCATGCCAAGTAGGGCAGATAACAGTAAAATGAAAAGTCTGAAGGCTTACTGGCTTGAAAAATTCTGGGTGGGATGTAGACCAGTGGTAGACCATTTGCCTAGTATGTAAGGCCCTTGGTCCCATCCATAACACAGAAGGAGGAGGAGGAGGAGGAGGAGGAGGAGGAGGAGGAGGAGCAGGAGGAGGAGCAGGAGGAGGAGCAGGAGGAGGAAGAAGGGGAGGAGGAGGAGGAAGAAGAAGAGGAGGAGAAGGAGGGAGGAAAAGGAGGAAGAAGAAGAGGAGAGCAGGAGGAAGAGGAAGAAGAAATAGAAGAAGGAGAAGAATAAAAGGGTTTGAGAGTTTGAAATAATCTTAGTAGCTTAAAAGTGAAAGAAGGGATACCCTAAGAGAGTACAGAGAGAGTCTCAAATTCTGACTATGAACTCTGACAAAGTCTGTACCTGACCACTGAACCATTCATACACAAGGCAGACTCCAAGCAGCCCAGGTAAGCCTAAAAGTGTTGAATAAGTTTTCAACTGCTGTCCAGTCAAATTAGTTGTTTGTTTTATCTTGTATTTAACAAAAGCAATAAATTTCAGGACAAAATAGAACTAGAATATTAGCAATGTGTCATTCAATGTTCAAGGTATAATGCAAATATATAACTATATTAGAAAATGTGATCCAGACTCAAGAGAAGATGAAATCAATGAAACCCAGAGATGATGCTCATCACAACATTAGCATACTAAAAAAACTACTATAACTATGTTCAACAGCATAAAGAAAAAATGCTTTTAATGAACGAACAGATAGGAAATCTCAGCAGAGAAATAGAAACCACAAAAAAGTCAGGTAAGGAAATTTAATGTTGAAAAATAAAATACATTGGATGGAATTAATAGAGTAGAGGTGACTAGAGAAACAATAAATAAACTTGAAAATCAATCAACAGAAATTGTTCATAATGAAAAACAGAGAATACCTGAAAAATATAAATAGAATTTCAGGGATCTGTGGGACAATATCAAAAAGTTTAACAAATGTGAAATTAGAGTCTGAAAATTATAGAGAGGGAGCAGGGCAAAAAGTATTTGAAGAAATAATGGCCAAAATTTCCAGTCTGCTGAAAGACATAAATCTATAAATTCAAGAAGTTCATCAAACCACAAAAGATAAACACAAATCTTTAAAGTGCTGAACAGAAAACACTGCCATCAACCCGCAATTTTTATTTTATCCAGCAAAAATATCCTTCAAGTATGAAGACAAAATAAAGATATTTTTAGATAAATGCAATGGAACACCAAGAAAATATGTAATCGCTTCCTAACTCCAAATGAACTTCTGAACAGTCGCTATTAACTTAGAATATAAACTTATTTTGCTCTCTCGATACTCCCAAATATGCTGCTATTCCATTTCACTTCAGCGAGCTTTTATCTATACTCAGTTCCCTAATTGCCTAACCCACTTCTATCTCCTTCCTCCTGTGTGTATCAGAGACTCTTGAATGTTTATTGATTGAACAAGGAGCTATAATTTGGGGCAAATACTCAATGGCAGGATCCTTCTAAGGCTATACATTTAATCATTATCATAATTGTACTATTGGGATAAAATTACAGACAATAAGTGGAGAGGTACTAATTATTGGCAGTATGTCCAAGTTTGCATAGCTAGTAAGTACTAGAATTAGGTTCAAGTAGTTTCTTAACCTACTTCAATAGTATTATGTGGACACTTACATTAGTTCAAAAGTTTACTAAGCCCCTAAGGTCCTCTTCTAAGATCTTGATTACACTATTTGAGTAGCTAACTTTTTCTTCATGTAAAGGCAAAATTTCAATCTAGTATTCTGGTAGAGTTTGTCAATTTCCTATTAACTTCCTACCCGCTCCTACTCCCACATTCTCCTTCCTTTAACCATAAAGAACACCTCCACAGCCTCCAAACATATTTATTACTTATTAGCTCAGCTCGTAGCTGCTCAGCTGCAGACTATATTTCTAGCTTCACTTGAATCTAGGTGGGGGCAACATGACCAAGTCTAGATAAATAAAAACTGAGTGGAGATGAGTATGCCCAGAGTTCAACTTCTGGTCAAGTTCATAAAGAAAAACACATTTCCCTTAGGCTCCTTATTCCCACTTTCCTTGGGGCGGGAATATGGAAACATAGACCTCTCCTTTGAACCTGGAGGTAGCAGCCATGTGATAAAAGACAGCAGAGCCCACCTGTATACCAGTCCTCCAAGAGCACAACCACTTGGCCAGCTCTGGGTGACTCGTTTCTAGATTGAGCATGAAATATCATTAATTTAAATTTTTTAAAGGTTAAAAAATGTAAAGGCACTTGCTGGAAAACCTGAATTTGTGACCATCTCTGTGACTTTGGCATTTTACTTAACCTCTTTCTGAGCTTTTGTGTCCCCATCTCTTAACCAGGGTGACTTTACCTTCCTCATATTACCAGCCTGAGGGGAGAGTAGGATTGTGTGCATGAACATTAACTCAGAGCAAGAGCTCAACTCGTGTTACATTTATTGAGTGTCACTGGGCTCAGTGCTATAGAAGACTTGTATACAAACAGTCCCTTCCTTCCAGCACCAACTGCCCTTAGATTCTGCAGAGTATCTTCAAGAATGCTGTTGACCTTCAAGAATAGACAGAACATGTGTCTGCTGGACAGGTGGCAATGATGTCCTAGGCTGGGTTTCAATCTACATTGGGACAACTCTTTTTTCTTACCACTTTCAACTCTTTATCTCTCTTAAAAAAACCAAATGTCCAGTGTTTCTCTGATAAAAGGCTGATTCATAATGGGTTTGGGAGGAGGAGCATGGGAAGATAAGACGAACTCTAGATAGGACAAAGGGGTAGGAGAAAAAGGGAGGGGCAAGGGGGTAAAAAAGATGGTGGAGTGAGATGGACATCATTACCCTAAGTACATGTATGAAGACACAAATATACTTTGTATACAACCAGTAATATGAAAAATTGTGCTGAATATGTGTAATATGAATTGTAATGCATTCTGCTGTCATATAGAATAAAATTAGAATAAAAAAATTTTTAAAAAATGTAGATTTTGTTAATGTTAAGAAAAAAGAAGGGGCTGGGGATGTGGCTCAAGTGGTAGTGCGCTCACCTGGCATGCGTGCGGCCCGGGTTCGATCCTCAGCACCACATACAGACAAAGATGTTGTGTCTGCCAAATACTAAAAAATAAATATTAAAATTCTCCTTCTCTCTCACTCTCTCTCACTCTTTCTTTAAAAAAAAAGAAAAAGAAAAAAGAAGATTGAGTGTCTTAAAAAACACTTCTATTGTTGTGAAGAGAGATAGAGGGTAGATGAAATATATGTATATTTCAGATTAATTCTTATAAAATTATTAACACCTCATTTTGAGGCCAGCTCCTATCTGGGTTGCTAGATGATAAATTTCTTTGAATAAGGGAAATTACTATGTTTCTGCTATTCCCCGAGACTTCCCTCTCTATCCCCCCTCCACACCCACCCCGATCTGAGCCTCTCTCAATTCACTTTCAAAAGGACATGCATGCAGAAAGTGACAGCGTGGTGTAACTGTTCAACATTCAAACCATGTCTGCAGCACCAACAGAGGATAGGTTAGAAATACAAGCATGGTCCCTTGTTTATTGCAATTTCACAGCAGTGGCAAATGCCACCGTGCTCAGGGCTGGCAGCAGGAATTAGGTAAAACCTGGCAGTAATGCTTTCCTTCCCCTCGCTGCCTCTCTTCTTTCAGGGTGGCTGCCAGTTAATGCTTATAATACATTAATTTGTGAAAATAGGGAGTAAAAGGAAGGACAGGGAGAAGAGGGCTGGAGGAGGATGAGAAAGGGGGAGGGCCCGTCTGGCAAATGAGGAAGAGAAACCAGAGAGAAAGGGCGAGAACACAGGGGAGAAGGCTAGAGGGGCAGAGGACAGAGGCACGCACAGCTGGGGTAGAAGGAGATGCACGGTTAGAAGAAAAGGAGCGGGTGTCAGACACACCAACAGAGCATCATTGCAGTTTTCTCATTCAGGCAATGAGATAAGGATGGCAGGGTCGGGGGGAAAATATGGTAATAATCTCCAAACTGATGACGGAGGCAGACCTCAGCCTAAGCTCTTTTTAAGCACTTTGAAAATGTGAAAGGGTATTGTTTGCATCAGTTCTAAGGTGGCCATGTCCCCTCATTGACCTCCATTCCTTCTTCTCATGGTAAGTTTCACCAGCATCTTTGAGTCTAGGGATAACTCAGGGAAGTCCAGACTCCAATGCCCCAGTGCTAAATTCTAACCTATTTCCCCAGGGCTTGGCCACACTGGACTGACCATCACCCAGGGGGCTGCTCCACTGTCACAGAAAAAGCAAGGGGGCGGGTGTCCCGCCCTATCTACCATCCCATGATAAGAGAAGGGTATAAAAGAAATACAAAATTTGGGAAGAAAATTACTAAATCAATAAAGGAGGGCAATAGGCTCTGAAATTTAAACCTCAATTTCTAGCTCTTTCTCCCACTACCTTTAAGAATTATGTAGGAATTACTTTAGAATAAATATCTTTCAACGAATATTCCAAGTCCAAGAAGACCTAGAACAGAGAAGTGTTAATGTTCAAGCAAGCACAGCAGGCTCTATTTTTTTCCAATTTGAGTCAACTGCAATTTTTGCAAAAGTTTCTGTGTTAGAGTCTGTAAACAAGTCAGGATTGTGCCTGGCATTTTGCCAGGGGGAGTGGTTTGTGAGGTGGCGCCAGTGAGCCATTAAGTGTGGAGATTTCTTATTGGTTGACTGCTGTATCTAGTTTATGTTAATTAAGATAGGCTGTGTGGAATGTATATATACACCTCCTGTCCTACAATAAACGGCTCCCACTCCTGCTGCATCAATGTACACAAGTTGCTCGTCACCCCCCCCCCCAGCCCCTGGTTATTTTGCTGCGGCTGGACTGCGGCAGTTCTGGATAAAAAACTTTGGATAGCATGTGGGTTTACATGTCACCGGGAGCTCTGGTGTTCATATCTGGACTGTGTGGCTTTGCTCCTCCACCTTCCCGATATCTCTTCTTTGAACTGTACACAGACTGGCTACTTTTTTCCCAGCCCCCTCCTCAACTTCTCTACAATGATCTGTGTTCCCTGCATGCCTGGCACAGCTCTGAGAAAGCCCCAGCCCTGCTGTGCAGCCACAGGGCAGGAAAATCCAGGGCAATGCTCATCGTCATCTCCCTCCTACTCCTGGAAGGGCTGGCAGGGAGCAAAGTGCTTTTCACCATCTGCAAATAAGCCAGATTCATTCCCAGGGACCTACCAAGGAAAAAATGCTCAACTCTCCCTCAGTGGCTTGAGTCTTTCAGTTCCCCCTGTGACAGAATCAAGTTGACTTGTCAAAAGCTGAAATACAGTTTGTAGTTGAATTTGAAAGGAAGAAAGGAAAAAGAATAAAACAAGTTGTCAGATATTCCCTCCATGTGCATTGAGCTTTAAAAGCTTCCTCTGCTGATTTCTTAGGCCTGCTCCCAGTAGAAATAATAGATTGATCCTTTTGGAAAACCAGTCACCAGATTGAAACTGAGCAGGTTCATGTAGAAAGAGTCCATTTACCACAAGGGATAAAGGCAGCGTGGTATATGGTTCTGAGCACAAGCTGTGGAGCCAGAATCCTTGAGTTCAAATCTCAGCTTCACTATTTGCTACTCTGGGGACCCAGGTGCACTTGTGAATTTCATACAGTTGTGAAGATTAAATTAACAATAGCTGGCATATAGTAAATAGCCTACTATTAATAACTACTACTACTACTACTATTATTGCTATTATTATTATCACAATGATGACAATGATCATGTCTTATTCTTTTTTGCACTTTTAGGACAGAATACCAGAGACTAGATATATGATAAAGAAATTTAGTTCTCACAGTTCTGGAGGCTGGGAAACCCATAAAGTTTCTAGTATCTAGAGAGGGGGCTTCTTGCATTACCCTATAGAGAGAGATGAGAGGGCAAGAGAAGCTAAGAGATAAAGAGAGGGAAAGAAACTAAACTCACCCTTTTGTAAGGAAGTCACTTCCTCAACAATGGCACTAATCCATTCCCAAAGATGGAATCCTTGTGGCTTAATCACCTCTCAATAGGCCCTACCTCCCAACACTGTTGCACCTGGAATCCAGTTGCTGAGGATTCGCTATTTGGGACACACATTCAAATATAGCTGCTTCTCTATTGTATCATTATCATCGTCACCCACATGTGACAAAAGTGCATGACAACATGTATTCTTTGTAACAATGATCTCCCTATGAAACGAGTCACCTCAGAAAGCCATGTCCAGAAAAAAGAGTCCTAGCTAAGTCACCCTTTTTCTTCTTATTATTATTTGACCATGATTCCTCACTATAATCAAGAGAAAAAAATTAGAAAAAAAAAAGATGAGAAAATAGTTAAGGGGGTCTGTTGGTTGAACTTGCCTCATCCAGACCAAAAGACTCTAAGTTGACAGCAACAAATGAAGGGATTCTGGAGAGGAGTTGATACGGGACACAAAGAAGGAGTCCATAAAATATGCAGTATTGATTATGTAATTGTGAGTTTAGGGTTGTATATGACACCAGCTGTCCCCAAATGAAGCTCTTGGAACTATAGTCACATTTATTAGCACAGAATTGATTTACAAAACTCAAGGAGGGCACGGAATTCCTATGAACTGTAAATTAGTAAATTGCTTTTTAATCTACCATAAAAGATCACTGAAAAGTCCTTTTAAAATCAAAGGTCTGCTAATTCAATCATGAACACATTTACCCAATGGTGCTCAAGGTAAGAAGAAACCTGAAAGGCAGCACAATTACCATTTAAAACGTATAATTTCAGAAATGATTTAAGTTTAATTATACTGTTGAATACAGGTATATATTATTCTGAGAAGACTTTGGCCTTGACACTAAAATTTGCTTTAAAAAATGAAATGGCGCTTCCTGTGTTGTGTGCCCCATAGATACTTCATATGTATGTCTAAGTGAGCCAATGAAGACAAGGGCAAAGACTGAGTTCATGGACAGCTACTGAGTTAAGGCAGAAAGTGGATGTTCCCCCCAGTCTCAGTGTGCAAAGGACAAGAGAGTGAGAGATGAAGTTGGCCTGGCATAAGAATTGTAGGACACACTCCACATCAAAGATAAAAACCACTTAGTTCAGCAATCTGTCCTCCATGGGATAGATAATGAAACTGAGACCCAGAGAATGAAGTGATTTTCTGGCCATCAGTTAGGGGTAAACATTAAGACCAGAACCAAGATTTCTTAATTCAGTGTTCTTTCTCCTTTACAAGTAACTCTCAAATTTAAAAGTGCATGACAACTACCTGGGAATCTCATTTGATCTGGTGATTCCTGTCCCTCCCATTCTGATTTGGTAGGACTGAGATGTAGCTACATTCTTAACGAATTCAAGCAATACAAATGCAAGCGGATCCAGAGACCACCCTTTGAGAAATTCTTCTGTGAGCCAAGTGTCTTATGGCATATGCTTTTCAATTTATTAAGCTCTTCAAGTCATTGATCCAGCAGTAAAAACCCTTTGAAAAGTCATACACATGTTCCTCCAAAATGGCCTGTCTGGTATGCTTTGCTCTTCAGAATACTCAAGACAGGATCCATGAACAGCAGCAGCAGTAGCACCTGGGAGCTTGTCAGAAATGGAATCTCAGGTCCCTCCCAAGACCTAATGAATCAAAGCCCACCTTTTAACAAGACCCTTTAGAGCCCTGAACGTACAATAAAGTTGGAGAATCATTGATGAAAGATTTAATCCCTGACCCCAAGGAAACTGTTCCGGTTATTTATTGCTGCATAATAAACAGTATTAAAAAACCATGGTATTTTTTCTGTTTCACTATTTATGGGTCAAGAATTGGTTCAGTACTTACCTAAGCAATTTGTTCTGTTCCATGATGTCTGGAACCTCCGCTGGGGTAGTCGAAACATCTAGAAATGGGTGGGTCCACTCAATTAGATCCATGTTTTTAGAGTCTCATTCTTCTCTACAGGGTATATGTTGGGGCTAGAATGCCCAATATGGTGCCTTCACTTAACAGGACTGTCAAGTGTACTGGGCTGGGTTGAATAGCTAGAATCTGGTCAGCATCATCCTATATCCACATGTGGTAGTCTGAGAGGAGTCAGACGTTTTACATGGTGGCTGGTGGACCCCAAACGCAAGGGATCCAAGAGACAGAAAGTAGAGGTGACCAATCTCTTAAAATCTGGGCTCAAGAATTGGTACACTATCACTTCTATCATAGAGGGAATGAACATTGGTCACAGAATCACTGAAATCACCCAAATTCAAGGAGAGGGGATCCTTAGTGGGAGGAGAATTGGTCTAATCTGCCAGAGAGCTTATCAACTGTGCATAGCTAATGCTAAGGGCTATGAAGCTGAGGCATCCACAGTCAAAGAGCCAGATTGTAAGTAAAATCTGAAGTGAGAAAAAGGGAGATTTTCTGAAAACGGTTTTTTTAGGAGGAAATGTGATTCAAATTGGTCCTTGAAGCATGAATAGGGGCTGAACAGCAGAAAGAAAGGAAAAGGATGTCCCAGAGCCACTTCTACACCTACCAGAGCCTAAGCCTAGTTTGTTTGTTTCCTCCTATTCCTCCTCCTCACTCTACCCGAGACATTCAGTTTCACCAGGCTATAAGGATGCCCATGGTTAAATCTTCCCATGATAATCTTGGGTGTAGATTTGCAAAGCAGAATTATCCTTTCCAAAGAAAGTCTCCAAAGAAATCTGAAATTTCCCACCGTCTCATCACTATATAAACTTCAGGGAAAATCAACAACTTTGAATTATATGAAAGACAGTGGTTTACTCAAATCTCAGTCATGCACTGACTAGAAAATATGGACAATTCTAGTCCTTGATTTTCTTCTACTCTAGCTGGGACAAGTACAGCCATTTTCTTGGCTCTAGCCAAACCTAATTCTGAATGACCCGTGAATCCACAAAAGCAGATAGAAATACACACACAAATATGAAATTTTTTAAAAGCAGGAAACCAGTTGAATATAAAGTACGGTTCCAAATATATAAAGAATAAATACAGATAAAATATTGGAAGAAAAAAGGGCAAAATGTTAACTAGTTCTTGCTTATGAAAATATGCATAATTTTCCTTTTATATCTTCCATAATTCATAAGTTTTCCATGAGTGTGTGTTATTCTCAAAATCGTAAGAAAACATGACATGTAAATATCTACTTTGATTTTGACTTTCACAGATGATACCAAAAACCCTACATAAAATTGAATTCATAGATGAATTCTACAACAGCACAAACCCTGTCACAAATTCTTCCGGAGACCCACATACTCCTGTTTGTCCTGATGAATGTCAGTTCTTCTCTTTAAGATTTACTTGTCAGAAAATCAAGACACACAGAATGAGTTATTTCAGAAGGAAATGTTCCGGGATTCTGGAAATAGATGATGCTTTCTTTCAGCCTGTTGTCATTCTTCTCCTTCCCTAGGATACTGTCGTCATCACTCTGGGTTTAACTCAGCTTGACAGTAGCCACATTTCGGTGTTGATCTTCATCTCCTCTTTTAGTAAAAGTCTGTAAATTGAGGCTCAGGTAACAGCTATGTCATACTAATCAGACCCTGGGACTCAATTAGAATGAAGGAAGTTCCCGCAGTGTGCACATGAAGCTGATCACCTCCAGGGTGGACGTTTCCACCCAGGATCCCCTCCTCATGAATGCTGACTAGGCTGTCTGCTCTCCCTTTTATAGGCCAGCTGGCCATGGCTCTCACTACCTATCATAAACTATAAGCAGCCTAGCCCTTCACTTGCTTTTCTTATTCACTTTCAGTTTGCTCTGATACTAAAATATTCTGCTTCTAAGCCGCCATTCTCAGCGTCTAAATCACCCCCGGTCTAAGGCACCAGCTTTCCTAGTACAGAAAACCCAGACTCAGCAGCCAGGATGTCATCAGCATACTTGAGATTACATCATCTCCTTCTGCCAACCTTAATACCACTATGGTACCCATCAACAGCAATCCTCGAGATTATTTCAGTAGAAATATTGAACAGATGTGACAGCCTTGTCAAACTCCTTTGCTGGTGTCCAACCACTCTGTTATACCTTTTGCAATTCTAAAATCTCTCTTCTGGCCATAATAGAGACAGCACACACTGACCTCCCGAGTGGGAACCTGTTCCTGCAGCACTGGTGGGCACATCAAGCACTAACTGCCAACACCTCTGTACGCATCGAGTGCTTTACAGCTGCTAATCGTTTTGACGAACATTCTCCTTTTCAACTCTCAAGACAGCTGAGACAGCTGTGCTATAGGTTGAAAGGGTACTTGACTTTTTATCAGAGTTTCAGGGTCCCTTTGAAATACAGGGCAAGTCACTTTGAACGTGCTTCTTGTCAGTGAAATACATCTTCTCAATCCAATTTGAGGACCAAATGAGTACATTTAAAAATAATAAATTAGGCTAGGGATGTGTCTCAGTGGTAGAGTGTTCACCTGGCATGTACAATGCCTTGGGTTTAATCCCTAGCACCACCACCAAAAATAAAAAAAAAAAAAATTTGAAAACATTTACAAAAAAAAAAAATACTTGCACACAAACATTCAGAACATCACTCACTATTCACAATAGCCAAAATGTGGAAGCAACTCAAAAGCCTACCAATGGGTGAATGAATAGACCAAGTATGTTATATCCATACAATGGAATATTATTCAGCAATAACAAGGAATAAGTACTGAAATATGACTGCAACATGGATGACTCTGAGAAACATCATACTGAGTGAAAGAAGCCAGACACAGAGGTCACATACTACACATTCCATCTGTAAGCAGTTTCCAGAACAGGTCAATTCATAGAGATAGAAAGCAGATTGGTAGCTACTGGACTGGGAGCTGGTAGGACCAGAGAGTAACTGGTTAATATGGGTACAGCCTTTTCTAAGTGATGAGGTGTTTTGGAACTAGACAGAGGTTTCACTTACACAACACTGGGAACATGCCAGCTACCGCTGAATTGTGCATGTAAAATAGTTAATTTTATGTTGCATGAATTTTACCTTAATTTAAAATAACCAATTATAAAGCACATGAAAATCCTAGTTAGCATACTACACAGACAAAACCGTCTCAAAAAGAGATGCCCCTATAAAAGGACAAAAACTTTAAAAACAAAATAAGAATATCTACTCTGAGAGAAGAATTCTCATCTTTCAATGGGCCAGCGAGGGCTTCTCTCCTGGTCTAGATATAGAAATAGGAGCTTAAGGCCTGCAGAGGGCCCATTCTCCGCTCTGGTCTTTTGTTCTGACTCTCATGTCTGTTGCCTAATCCAGTCCAGAGAGCGACATTTTCAGTCTCTTCTCGTTATGAATTCACAAAAATACTGAGACAAAATGGCGATCTGTCCTGGAGGATGCAAAGGGCCTTTGAAAGATCAGAGTTTCTCTCTTCATCTCATTTAAAGAAAGAGAATTTTCCTGAACCTAGTAGTAAATTGAGAAGAGCTTCATTGGAAATGCTTATCTTGAATTCCTATATTTTTCCAAGATTCCCAGGTGATTTGTGTGCCTATAACAAGTTTGAGACATACTACTCTGGGCCACTAGACTTGTAAGAGGTGTCTACCAAAGTGAAATATGAGGCTGTCAGAGATGCGGACAATAACCCAGGTTGGGCCTATTAAGCCATTTGCTCTGAGTAAACAATATGTTAATTTGCATCATCTTCACCAATGTTTACTGAAAAGCTTACAAAGAGTAGAGAAAGCACCTGGGCTTTTCACCCAGGTACACCTAATTTTATAGATAATCTTGGCCTCCACAATTCTTCTGTACACTGAAAAAATGGTCCAACCTAATAACCACTATTGTTCATAGGTTAATGCTGCCAAGGCATTGTTAAATTACCTGATTTCATAGTTAGCGAGTTCTTTTAGAAGTCAACTGGCCTGTGGCTCCCAAATGCTATGCCATGGATCAATTCTGAGTTGTCTACATAAAAATCACCTGAGAAGCACTGCAAAAACATAGATTATAGGATACAGAATCTGCTCATTAGGTCTGGAAATATGCCCGGAATATTTATTTGTAAAGCCCTCCAGGTGATTTTAGGGCTCAGATTTGGGTATCATGTATCTAGGTCAACCCACACATCCACAGCCTCAGCCTACAGCTTTGCTACAGCATCAGCCTAAATGCCTTTAGGAACTAGAACTTTTCACTTTATAAAGGCAATAGTTCTATCCAACACAGGGTCAGTGACTGAGTCTCCGTAATTTCCACCTATAGGTTCTGTCCTTTTGAGGCATAACAAAATAATATGCATTTTAAATATAGAATCTCCCTCCATCTGATATGGATATGATCCCATATATCTTCTTTCTAATAATACGTTTGGCCTCAATGTCTATTTTGTATGGTAATAACAAAGCTACCAAATTTTTTTTTCTATTCTTTTATGTGTGTGTATGTGTGTGTGTGTGTGTGTGTGTGTGTGTGTATGTGATACTAGGGTTGAACCCACAGCGGTGCACATGCCAGGCAAGTGCTCTACCACAGAGCTACATTCCCAGGCACGTTCTTTTACTTTTAAATTTACTCTTTATTAATAATTTAGATTTATGTCTTATAGGAAAAATATAGCCAGATTTTTAAAACCTCAATTATCTCTTTGAACTAGAAAGTTTAGGCAAATTACATGTACTTATTAAGATTACTAATTTTCTTTTCTATCTTTTTTTCCTTCCCTTTCTTGTATTCTACTAGACTGATTAGATAGATATTCTTATCTACTATTTTTTTTCTTGTCGTACTAGGGGTTAAACTGAGGGCTTTGTGCCTGCTAACCACTACCCTACCACTGCACCACACCCCCAGGCCCTGTTTGGATTTTCTCTTTCTCCTCTCTGGATTTGGAAGCTGTATCACCTTCAGTGGTCATTCTTAGAGGTCATTAAAATTATATTGAGTAAAATAAATATTTAATAAAATCTAAACTTAACCAAATTTAGTTGTTATTCTTAAAACTTTGACACACATGGTTAATCTAACGTTAATCAGTGTTTCTTCTGCCTCTTCAACAAGTCAAGGAACTTGAACATTTTAACTTTAAATAACTCCTCTTGCATTCCACGTACGGTTAACCATCCATGTCCTTCAGGTCCACAATAGAGATTAAACAAGTGGAAAGGTTTGGGAAATTAAAAACTCCTGTATCTGTACTGAAACGGTACAGACTCTTTTTCCTTGTCATGACTCCTTAAGCAGTATAGTAAAACAGCTATTTACATGGCATTTATGCTGCATCAGATATTGTAAGTAACTTGGGGATGATGTAAAGTACATGGGAGTCTGTGCACTGGTTATATGCAAATACAAGTCACTTCTACAGGTGACTTGAGCATTCACAGCTTTGGGGGATCCTGGAACAATCCCCTGCAAATACCAGAGGATAACTGTATTTATCCAAGGATATTTTAGACTTACTGTGTCCATGTACCCCAAAGAATTGTTGTTGTTGCTGTATGTCAATTCTTTTTTAGACTCACTCATACATTTCCTTGCTTCGTGTTCTTTCATCTTTTTTCCTTCTGGGTTCAATTTTATCTTTCACTGAGGATTTATGAGTAAAAAACTGTTTCAATGTTTTCCTGAAAACATTTTTATTTTTTCCTGACTCTCCTATGATAATTTAGCTGAATCCAAAGCTGTTGGTAGAGAGTTCTCTGAGCACTTTAAAGATAGTATCCACAGTTTCATGTCTTTTATTCTTTCTGTGAAGAGGTCAACGACAATCTAAATGTACTTTCTTTATAAATTACCTGTCTTTTCTCCTCTGAAAGTATTAAATATTTTCCCTTTGACATTATTATTATTATTATTATTATTATTATTATTATTTTGGTAATGGGGTTTGAAACTATGGGTGCTTAACCACTGAGCCACGTCCCCAGCCCTTTTTTATATTTTATTTAGAGACAGGGTCTCACTGAGTTGCTAAGTGCCTCACTAATCTGCTGAGGCTGCCTTTGAACTCACAATCCTCCTGCCTCAGCCTCCTGAGTTTCTAGGATTACAGTCATACGTCACCGCACCTGGCTTCCCTTTGACATTCATGGGCTACAGTTTTACAATTATGTTCGAATGTGTAGTGCTTAAATGCCTCTTGTTGAGACCTAAGGTTGTTGTTACACTGAGCATCTTAATTCTTGAAAACAGTAATTCAATTATTCAAGTAAAGTAGCATAGAACAAGAAATCAAACAAGTTATCTTAAAAAAAATGTAGCTATAGCCTCATTTAAAAGGCTTGGACCAAAATGTATCCTATCTATACTCAGTAAACATCTTCAAAACACGTCTGCTTTGGAACTGTACATGAGACATCTCATTCTGTGGCTACTACATTCTATATTAAAATGAGGTCTTCTCACCTTCTAAGTGCTCCATACTGTCCTCCCTCCGCATCTATCACAATTCTAACAGTTATGGATGGGTCACATGACCTAAAAGGATATGAACTATAAAATAATATCTGTGAGTCCACACTGATATGAATACATGATTGAATAAATAACTAAATGAGGGGAAATAGACAAAATATCCTCACAGAAGAGTCCCGAATAAATTATACAGATTCTCCTGCCTCTGGGAGTTGGAGATTAATTTCACTTGAACCTGGGCCAGAGTTGGTGACTCACTTCGAGAGAATGGAGTATAGAAACTGGGGTAGAAAGAAATGTTAGAGCAGGAACCTGGCAAACTTCAGACCAGTGGTCAAGGTTAACATCTCCAATGATGAGTCACAGTGATAGTATGTCTCTCTGTGTGACATCTGATGAGAAGGGCACTTCTCTATGATTCTTCCCCCAAACTCCAGTTTTAAAGTGATAAAAATATCAGTAAAACTCAAGCTGAAGGAAAATCTCCAAAATACCTGACTAGTATTCCTTAAATCTCAAAACGTCATGAAAAACAAGGAAAGACCAAGAAACTGTCACACACCAGAGGCGACAGGACATGTGATGATCAAACACACTGTGGAATCCTGAACAGGTTACTGGATAGAAAAGGGGGAAGACTACTGCAAAGCCCAGTGAAATCCAAACAAATTCTGGTGTTCAATACATATTGTAGTTATTTTTTTTATTTTAGCAAATGCACAATGGATATGCAAGGCATTAATATTAGAGGAAAGGAATAATAGACAGGTGGGAACTCTCCATACTACATCTTTAAATGTACAATTACTCCAAGATAAAAAGTTTATTTTAAAAGAAGGGATGTGGCTCAAAGGAATTGAAAGCAGGTATTCAAACAAATATTTACACATGAATATTTATAACAGAAGTTTTTACAATAGCTGAAAGATAGAAACAAACAGAAGTGCCAATCGATGGGTAAATAGTTAAACTAATTCTATGTGTATCCATACAATGAAATATGATTTGGCCATTAAAAAGGAATGAGGCACTGATACATGCTACAATATATATGAACCCTGAAAACATTATGCTAGGTGAAAGAAGCCAGACACACGTGGTATATGATTCCATCTATATAAAATACCCAGAATATATCAATCCACAGAGACTATAACAAATGAATGGTTACCAGAGGCTGGGAAGAGGGGGGAAAGAGGATGTTATCGTTTAAGCAAGCATTGAGCTTTTTTCGAGGTGATTTAAATGTTTGGGAGCTAGATAGAAGAGATGGTTGTATAACACTGTAAATGCATTAAATGTCACTGAATTACTCATGTTAAAATGGTTAATTTTATGTCATATGAACTTCGCCTTATTAAAAAATAATAATGTTAAGTGAAGTTAGCTAATCCCTAAAAACCAAATACTGAATGTTTTCTCTGATATAAGGAGGCTGATTAACAGTGATGTAGGGAGGGTGAGCCTGGAAGGAATAGATAAACTCTAGATAGGGCAGAGGGATGGGAGGGAAAAGGAGGGGGCATGGGGTTATTAATGATGGTGGAATGTGATGATCATTATTATCCGAAGTACATGTATGAAGACATGAATTGGTATGAATATACTTTGTATAAAACCAGAGATATGAAAAAGTGGGCTGTATATTTGTAATATGAATTGTAGTGCATTCTGCTGTCATATATAAATTTTTTAAATTAATTTTAAAAAACCCAATGATCTAAATGTTACCTTTGATGGAAATCTCAGTTAAGAGTCAGGGTAGGAGAAAATCTAGAGCACTGGACATGCCAAATATCCTCCAGACATGTCCTTAGCAGGGAACTATAATGAATAGGAATTGGGCATCTGCAGACCTAGGAAATGAAAAAATTGTCATTAAAAGGAGACTTTAAAGACCTTAAGACTGCTTTTCTGGGAAGTGTTATGTGGATCGCAGTGTCAAAAGAAAACTCTTACTAAGTCAGAAACATTTCTCCCTCATTCTTCATACTCTTGAACTTTCCTCACAATTTATACTCTTCCAGTGATCAAGAGGAGGGTTCTCCACACCCAGAAGATAAACTCTCCGAGGGATAATATACCTATCATTTTTACACCGAATCCTCAGGGCCTGACACAATGTCTGGTACATAGTAGTCTTTTGATAAAAATTGGTTATATTTATGAATTTTGAAAAAATGGGATATTCTACTGGTAAAGATCAGTGGTAAAAATTTTCTATTTTGTTTTAGTTTGTTGCTACAGTTTTGTTTGTAATGCTGGAGACTGAACCCAGGGCCTCATGCATGCACGGTATGTGCTCTATCACTAGCTAGACCACTGACCCCTGTTTTAGTTAATCTTTTAAAAATGTTCCAGAGCTGAGTCTTTAGCTCAGTGGTAGAGCATTTGCTTAGCATGTACAAGACTCTGGTTTCTATCACCAGCACCAATAAATAAGTAAATAATTTAAAAATTTTTAAATGTCCCAACTGTAAAAAAGAAATGTGCTGTCATTCATCAATATCAATATTTTGCAACCTTAATGAACCCTTCTGATGCCATGGCAAGATTTTGTGAGAATTTTAAAAATTATCATAAGCAAAACCATATGCCTTTACACAAGCATAGACAAAGTCATTTGTTTTTAATTTATTCATTTTTATTTGGAGTTCCCCAATCTTCTTCAGCATTCCTAGGTCTTTGCCCAAGTAGCTGCTGTTTGCTTTCTACCAAAGGATACCAATCTGAAAACATCACTCAAATGTTCTTCCATTTATAATGTTCAAATATAACATTGGAACATGCTGGTTTCTTTCTGAGATATGAGAAAAAGTATAACTCCTTAATTATATCGCTTCTTTTAATATTAACTTTAATCATTTAAAATATTTATTTATTTACTATTGAGCCACATCTTTAAAATTTTTAATTTCTTTTTTCATTTTGAGATAAGCTTTCACTAAGTTGCTGATACTGGTCTTGAACTTGTGATTCTCCTCTTTCAACCTCCTGCCTGAGTCACTGGGATTACATGTGTGTACTACTGTACTCTGTTATCTATTTTGGCACTAGTAATTGAACCCCTGGGTGCTCTTCTACAGAGTTACATCACCAGCCTTTTTTAAAATTTTGAGACAAGGCCTTATTAAGTTACCCAGGCTGGCCTAGAACTTCCAATCCTCCTATCTCAGCCTCCAATTAAAAAATTCTTAATAACATAAGACCATATGTATATATATATATATATATATATATATATATATATATATATATGTTTATACTTGTTCATAACTAAGTACCATTCAAGTTAGGCAGTTATGTTCTATAGATGTCTTGTGAAAAATAACCTGAAGAGACTTCTGTTAGCTGAAGGTGGTAGCTATCAAGGCAGCCCTATAAACAAGCCAGTCAACAGGATTATTCTGGCAGGTTCCACCATTTGCCATGCAGCCCAAGACAAAGCCTTAATTTATTATGGCTCTGCATCCCTGTCTCTCACAATTAAAGAATATTTGCCACTTGTCCTATTTACAGAGATGCTATGAAGATTCAAGAGGTACATTTGCTAATAGCCTAACGTGCCCATAAACACAAAATGTTATCCCTGATAAATATGATGGTTGCCCTGGCAGGCTCTGTTAAGGACATATGGTGATTGACAATGGAGAGATGGGAAGGATGAGCAGCCACATGTGCTGCTTCAACATGACCTTAACCCAGAGTCTGCGGGGGCCAGAGGGAGATGGGTGTAGCCAGGTGGTGGCCCTAAACATGAGGTTCCCAAGGGCCTTTGATGAGAACGAAGCTCTAAGGTCACCTTTCATATCCAGGTACCAGGATAACTGGAGGTCAGTTCAAGAAAGACTCATTCAGCACTGGACAGCTCCCAATGCAACCCAGTCCACCTGGGGGGGACAGCTGTCCTCCCTCAAATGTCTCTCAGGAGAAACTGAAGACTGACAATAATAGGCTTTGTTCACTCTTCCAGAAGAGCAAAACTGAAGCCACACTAACCACATCAACCCTTCTTAGATATTGAAAAATTTTAAAAGAGAAGCAGAGACCTGGTTTGTAATCACCCAAATGCCAGCATTGAAAAAGCAGTGAGATTTTTTTTTTTAATCTAAATGTGCTCATCTGGTTCTGTACACAGAAAAAAAAAATAGAATCCTTTTCATTTTCTCTCCTTGCATTTGTTTTTATAGGTACAAAATGTGAAATAAACTTCTTTAATTCTCACTTCAGTGTTTGCAGCTTAGGATTCCATTAATATATCCTTTTCCCCTCGGCTGTGCAGGGTCCTCGTTTGCAGTCAGTTCATTCTTCACTGATGTATATTTCATTGCCCAAGGCTTAATTTTGATTTATTGTCCATCCATAAATTAGAAAAATATGCTCTGGAATTCCATCCCGCTGAAAAGCTGTGCCTGATGTCAGGGGACTGGGTGATATTTAAGATGTCAGAAATACATATTGGATTAGTGTGCTTTGTTTCCCCACAACAGCAGGTGTTTAATCATAGCTGATGGCTGAAGTTAAATGCATTAGGACAGCAGCAGCCAAGAAGATGGAGTTTTTCTAAACCATACAAACTCCAGGATAAATAACTCAAAACTAATTGTGTGTCCACATCTTAGATACATTTTTATTTACTTAATGTATTAAACAATGAAAATAGCCTCTGGCACTTAACTTCATGTTTAAGAGCCTGTACAAATATTTTATGTTAGTGAAGTGTTGGCTGTTTAAATATAATTACTATTTCGCTTACTGGCCCTCTGGCGGCTTTACATAAAATTTCTTAAAGGAGAAAAGAATAAAGGCTGAAATCTCTTAGCAATTCAAGGATAGGGAGTTTTCAGGGGTTGCTTTTTTTTTTTTTTGTCATTGCTGTTTCTTAGTATAATTTGAATGCTTATGTCTGTCTAAATGCCTGTCTTGCCATAATTCAAATGATGCCCCATGTATCTCCTGATCAGGCATTGCCCCCTTCCTCTCTTTGTAAAGTACAGGTTCTCTTTGCCATTATGTTTATATTAATTAGAGTTCTATGTGTATAGAAAAATGATCAGGCTTGGTGTGGAGCAATTTAACTGGAGGCTGGAGAGGAGACGCTTAGGAGAGCAAACATTTTCAAGGTGCAACCGGTGACCTGTAACAAGCTGGGGAGATTCATGGCGAGAATCGTGTATTTTGACACAACAGTGATTTGATTAAAAGAGAAAGTAATGGGTTTAAACAGTCGCTATGAGGATGTAGCCAGACTTTGGTAGCTTTTTGCAATTTACTTTACAGACCATGGATGGAGTAGCAGAGAGGAGCTTTGCTGCCGAAAAAAAAGAAAAACTGATCAGATTTGGAAACAAATATTAACAAAAATGGAGTGATTGAAAACTAGCTTTCCCCCCATCCTTCTTTCAACCTGCATCTTTGGCAGAGGCAGGATAATACAAAAGCAAAGAAAATATTGAGGTTTCTTTGAGAATTAATCAGAACTGGATTTAAATTGCCTTGGACTTTTTAAAAGAATCATTTTGGGAATCAGGTTCAACCAAATGAGTCTGAGAAGAAAAGGAGAACATATAATTGTTTGTCTTTTAAGAAACATTAAAATCTGTATTAGAAAAGTGAAATACTTAATTTGCTTCACTTAGATAAACAGTTGGATCCCCACCCCACCCCTACACATAAATAGCTTACATCCTTAGGTTCAGTGTAGCATCAAATTTAATTCCAATATAGTGGCTTGGATCCGCACAGTGTGATTTCAATTTAAATAGGTTTAAAAACATATAAATAAAATATGGCTAAACTAAAAGTAGAAGTCAAGTCGTGAAAACATTTACATAGTATGATCCAATTGATTTAAGAATACAAGGGGAAAAAAAGAAAGACACCCTATGTGTGTGCATATGCCACAGAATAACTATGTCATCCATTGAAAAGGTCCTGAAAGGATGGTAAGGACAGTGGTTAGCACTGAGGGGGGATTTTAACTTTGTACTCTAGATACTTTTGTATATTAGATTTTCCTGTAAATGAAAATGTTTTACATATAACTTATGTAAGTTAATTTTTAAGTAGTTCCAATAAAGTTTTGTTAAGGAAAAAAAAAGAGGCTTTTTCCTTATTTTGATGCAAATATTCTGCCTGAATAAGAACCAAGAATGATTGTTTTTGCGTGGATGTGTAACCAATGTGATCCTGCAATCTGTACATGTGGTAAAAATGGGAGTTCATAACCCACTTGAATCAAATGTATGAAATATGATATGTCAAGAGCATTGTAATGTTTTAAGCAACCAATAAAAAAAGAATGATTGTTTTTGTTATGACTCTGTGTTGAATGAAATAGTCATTGAATGTTATTATAAGATATCCATTGAAAAAATTTTACACATGGCAGTCCTGATGAGGTGTGCACACGAAGCAAACTGTTAAAACATATCTCGCCATTGTGCAAAGCAATTGCTTCAATCACTAAGCATTTATTATCCTAGGCAATTAACTTCCTTAAAAACAATGTTAAAAATGTGGCAAGATATGTATAACCCCAGGCACTTGGGAGGTTGAGGCAAGAGGATCACAAATTGGAAGCCATCATGGGCAACTTAGCAACACTCTGTCTCAAAAAAAAAAAAAAAATAGAAGCTACACACACCTGTAATCCCAGTGGCTCAAGAGGCTGAGGCAGGAGGAACATGAGTTCAAAGCCAGTCTCAGCAAAAGTGAGGTGCTTAAGCAACTCAGTGAGAACCTGTCTCTAAAAAAAATGCAAAACAGGGCTCAAGATGTAGCTCAGTGGTTGAGTACCCCTGAGTTCAATCCCTGGTACCCCCCAAAATAAAATAAAATAGAATAAGAAAGAAGAGGAAAGGAGAGGAGGAGGAGGAGGAGGAAGAAAAAGGGGGAGGAAGAGGAGGAGGGCAAAGGGAGGAAGAAGAAGAAGAAAAAAGAGAAGTAGTAGTGCTGGGGGTGGGGGTAGCTCATTGTAAAGTGCACATGAGTTCAATCCCCAGCATCCCCAAATCAACAACAAAACAAAACTAAAAACATCAAGGTACAGCAGGGCATGATGGTGTACATTTGTAATCCCAGTGACTTTCGAGGCTGAGTTAGGAGGATCACAAGTTTGAAGCCCGCCTTAGCAACTTAGTGAGACCCTCAGTAACTTAGCAAGACCCTGTCTCAAAATAAAAATAAATAAATAAAAGGGCTGGGAATGTAGATTAGTGGCAAAGAATCCCTGTGTCCAACCCTCAGTACCAAAAGGAAAAAGAAAAATACATATCAAGGTACTGACACTGTTCTTTGTCTCAGAATTTCCAATGATAAGATTCTACTTGATAAATTTTTTTCTCGAAGTCTGATTTTTAAGTGACATTTTGGTGTTTTCATTAGAAAAGAATGTTCTAAGATGTATTTCTCTTCATTGTAATCATTTTTATACACTTAATATTTTTTTTCCTGTTTTGCAACTGATAACCCAAAGTTCAACTATTTTAGCCAAATGAATATGATGGTCTCAGGGAAAAATTGATATGGGGGCTGTCACTCGAGCCTGCATCGTCACATCATTTCTAATATTTCTAGCTTATGTGTTTTAAGTCAAACTCTCCAGAAAACACACACTGAGGGGAAGCTTTCTTGCAGGCTTACTGACAGGTGCTCTTGAAGTCACTACTGAATGGGGAGAGAAGGAAACAGGAAGCAGAAGTTGAAGCCATGAAATCACCTCCACAGGAAGGTCCACAGGAAGCCCTTGAGCTGCTATGGCTTTGTTGAGTTCTTACCCCTTTGGATCTCACTGACCAGTCACTGGAAACAGGCTCACTCTGGGAGAGGAGCAGCACTTTGGGCAAGGCAGCTCCCTTTGGCAGAGGGCAAATCCTGCAGAGGATTCAGCTGAATGCCTTCAGGGAACATCACTGCCGGCTGCCCCAGGAAGCAGTGCCTCAGTGTTAAAGCGGCTCTGGGTCGGGCATCCCACATCCACACAGGAGATTCCAGGTCTTCACTTCAATCCACAAAGAAAGGAACAACATTCATTGTGGAAAACCATGATCCCAAAGCATTTTTTTGTAAATGAGGCTAAAAGTAGAAGAATGAAAACCATTCTATCATGGTAAAGGAAGCAGTAAAGCAAGGAAGAATAAATGAGGCTTATACTAAAACTCTCAGACTTACTTGATTTTCTCCAGGGCTAGGGCTAGGCAGGGCTAGTTCTCTGGTATGTATTTTGGATTTGTTTCATTAAAGTAATTAACAACGCATTCTAGGAAAGAATCTGGAGACTATTAAGGGGAATCTTCTATCCTATACACAATAGTAGGGTTCAAACATCACTACATGGCGTAACTTCTACCTGTAAGACAAGAGTGTGACAGGACTGGGGTTGTGGCTCAGTGGTAGAGCATTTGCCTAGCACAGGTGAGGCACTGGGTTTGATCTTCAGCACCACATTAAAAAAATAAATAAATAAAAAATAAAGGTCAAATTCTTAAAAAAAAAAAAAAAAAAAAAAAGACAAGACTGTGATGCATTAGTCACCTATCACTGTTTTCACAGTCTTCTATTACAAAGAAACCGGGTTCCAAGAAGGGACAATAAAGATGAATTGGATTATCAGAGAAAGTGGGGGGACCGTGGAGGACACCTTCTGAACTGGGAAGAGTATTGTCACCCTGTCAGCATATGGCAACTTGAACCCTGGCTACCTTGGCAGCCTGGAAATGGACTGGGCGTATTTTGAAGCAGATGAAATTAGTTAAGATTTGCTTAGGAGTGCGGGCAGGAAAAAATGTAAATTTTTGAAAGAGCTTATTCAGAGGAAGTTTTATTCAGCTTCTGATAGACTAAGCAGAAAACACATCTGAAAAGAAAATGCTTCATGGATTATGTGTCCTAAGACATCACCAAGAAAACAAGATTCCCCAAGCATTACCAAATAGTGCTTCTCACCTGGAATCTTTTAAGGCAAACCCAACCCTCTCTAACATACAGAAAAATGAAAGCACACAAAAGAAGTGTCTGTTTCTTGACATCTCCACAACGTGAATACCCTGACCTATGTGTCTGAATCCATATAAGTGGCTTGGCTGAGGCGTTATACTGAAAGGCTAAAAAAAAAAGTTCAGAAAATTGTCTATCATCCTTGTGCTATGGTTTAAATGTTTTTCCCTTACAAAACTTAGGTTCTCTATTCTAAAGAAACTGGGTTCCAAAACTCAGATTGAAATTTAATTGTCATTGTAACAGTATCAGGAGGTGGAAACTCCAAGAGGTGTTTAGGTCTCGAGGGCTCTATCTTCATGAATAAACTAATGCTATTATCTCAAGTTATGGGGGGGGGGTACTTCATCTTCCTCTCTCTCTCTCTCTTCTCTCTCTCTCTCTCTCTCTCTCTCTCTCTCTCCCTCTCCATTCCACCATGGGACGCCTTCTGCAGTGTTATGACATGGTGAGAAGACCTCACCAGATGTCAGTACCTTGATATTGGACTTCCCAGTCTCCAGAACTGTGATCCAACAAGTTTCTATTCATTTTAAATTACCCAGTCTCTGGCATTCTGTTACAGCAGTACAAAACAGACTAAGACACCTTGCAAGATCTAGAATTGGTCCTGGAATCACTCATTCTTTGACTTGAAATTTGAATCCCTGATTATTGTTTCCTGTAAAGTTTAACTCCTGAATGTGGTTTGTGTGATGAAGTGAATTTGAGAGAGAGAGAGAGAGAGAGAGAGAGAGAGAGAGAGAGAGAATATGAATGAATATGAATGTGGGGGCAAAGAAAGAGAGGGCACGGAAGCAAATAAGCCAAAATGATCATGACAGCTAATGGTTAAGTGCCTTCTGAGATTTCCTTCTCTAAGGCTTACATGCTAATAATCAGAGCAATAACCCAAAGAACTGTCCTTCTCTTCATTTTTACAGGTGAGGAAGCTGAGCCTAAGAGAGACTAAGTTGTTGGGTGGCACAAATAGGACAAGGAGCCAATGAACCATAGTTTAACGAGGCCACACCTGTAAGAACTTCACTCTCTATGTGCCTAGACTCTGGAGGTGAGAGGTGAAGAGCCTAATCTGGAGAGCTAGGCACCATCCTGCCCAAGTCTTTCCCAGTGCAAGCGGGGAAACTAAGGCCTAGATCCAAAGACAGACACTCTCTAAATTGGTTCTGTGGTCATGTACATTATCTTTCAGAAAGATATGTAATTGCATGATAAATGATATTATGGACTGCAATATTTCTATTTGCCCTGCTAATAAATCATGAGGACATTGAAATGTCCCGGGTTCTGTGACCAGACCTAGAGTCTTTTCTTTTGCGTGGAAGGCAGAAGTAAGAACACTGACCTTGCTGAAAGAAAACATTTTGGCATTTTCAGGTTCCCCTGGATGGGGTTCTGAAGATCAACTGAATCAGGGCCAAATTTGGCCTAGATGTCACTGTATGCCTGAAAAATGACAGGGAGAGAGAGAGAGTGAATGAACGAATGAATGAAGGGGCAAAGAAAGAGAGGGCGAGGAAGCAAATAAGTCCCAGTCATCTACAACTGAGAAAACCTGTTAATGTTGTAATATCTGAGATTGATTTGTTCGGAGGATCCTCAGTGTTTCCAGGGGCCACAGCAACAATGAGGCCTGTGTTAGTCATGCAATCATGGGATCAGGGTTGCCTGAGGCAGGGGCTGAGGTTATGGATGAGGCCACCCTCAAAAGGACTAGTTGTTTTTATTTCAGGAGCAGGGAACAGTTAAAAACTTACATTTATTCAGTTGTGGAACTGGGTTGCCTTTATATCCTACTTGACATTACCAAGAATGATTACTGAGCTTGACAAGGAAAACTCTTCTGTCAAAAACTTAAGTGGAGAGAGAAAACAGGATTACATTTTATGGCTTGACTGTTTCCATTCAAAGGCTGAAAAGTATTGCATATGCTAAACAAGGTCAGGTTTTCCCTATTTCTTTCTTATGAAGAATCTTAGCAACTCCAAAGAATAACCATGTATTTATTCATCTAACATTGATACAGCCTAAAGCTGGAAGAATTGACTTTAGTAACTGATTTGCAGTCACCCACCTCTGGTGACAGATTCTGTTGCAACTAATGTATTCTGAGTCTGACATTTTACATTCTGAAAATATGCCAGTCTTGCCTCTTAGGCTTCATTGTTTCAGGATTGTTCCCTGTTGTTAAGTCTCCAAGTCACTGTCCTTCACTTGTTTTAGGAACATTCTGTACTTTATCCTGGGAGAAATCACGGGGGTAGTCACGCCTTCTTTCCTGCTCACCATCTCTTGTCTTCCTAAATAAAAGATAAAGCTTGGGATCTTGTGATGCCATTTTATATTGCTCAAATTTATATATTCTTAAGTAGACACTGATTATCCTACAGAAAAATGACCTTGGACTTTGAAAATAGGCCAACCTATATTTGGGGAAGGATATTTAACCTCTCTGAGAATTTCTCACCTCTAAAGCAGAAATAATTCCCATCTTATGGGACTGTTGTGAAGCATGATGGTATTAGTGCACACTACCTAGGGCATACTAGATGCCCAATAAATGGTAGCCACCATTATTATCAATTTTCTAAAAGGTTCATTTACAATGAAGATGTTTTCTATAATAATAAGTATAACAGGATTGAAGAGCAGGTATCAATTGTATGTCAAACTTTAGCAGAAACTTCCTTGGGCTGTGGACAAACATTTCAGGCTACAGCCACCCTACTGGGGTGTTCAGGAAAGGCCTCACTAATTTAAAAGTGGTAACACTGTGGGGAGGAAAACGGAAGTAAAGATCTTGAAATAAGGAGTTGATTTTCCAACTGTCTCAGCTCACTGGTTCAACATGCTCCAAACTAAAGTTAAATCAGGATGTCCTGATTTACACATGATAATCATGTTGCAATATCTGAGATTGATTTTTTCAGAGGATCCTCAGAGTTTCCAGGGGCCACACATTCCCAATCCTCCCCTCACTCTATTACAACTGAAGCCACAAACTCCAGACTGGGATACCCAAACTGAACTGCTCCACATCATAACTTTGGCACTGTCTAAATCAGCAGCTCAAAAAACTTCATGTCCCCTTACATTTCTGACTTATAGAAAGATATAATGAGTTTTTTAAGTGAACTGTTAAACTAATATGACATTCCTACCTCACTACCACAGTCATGATTTTTTTAAAGGCCTACAAAGGTTTAAGCTTATCAATCCACTTAGACAAACTATATCCAAGACCCTCTATTGCCCATTTTAAGTCAATTGCATGTGCCCAAGACTAAATCCAGCTTAATAGCCATAGAGAACTAAAAAGAGATCTAGAAATTGGGCATGCAACCTTGATCTGATCCTTACACACTATATGTCTGAACTGAAATATCACACCATGCAAGCAAATAAATATGTATAATTAAGTATTACACATAAAAATATGTTTAAAAAGAGAAAGGTTGGGTATACAATACATAAGTTTGGACAAAAACTAAAAGTCATGAGAGGGGAAATGAAAATGATTATAATGAAAGGAGAATATATGATTTCAAAGACAAAATCAGTGTCCCAAAACATTACACAGGCTGGAATAAAAGGCTAGCTCTAAGAAGGCCTTTAACAAGTGTTAGTGTAAAGTCCTACACTTAGATACAAAAAAATCAGCTGCTTAAGTACACAAGTCAGACATCTTAACAAGAACAAGTAGAATAGATTTAGGGCTTTTATTGACCACAAGTTCAGAAGAACTGAACAGTGTGTTAGAGTTGCCCACAGGCTATAGTAATTTTAGTTTCTACTTCCAAAACAAGGCAGGCTACTAATCCCGTGCAACATGCAAATGAACCCCAAACTGAAACACAATATTCAGAACTTGGATGAGCTGCAGCTACAGGATTCCCTCAGAGAATGAAGGCAAAGTTCTTTCCAACCTTGTAATTCTAACCTTTCAATCCCCATGGGTGATAAAAGGTTCATAACCCAGAATATATGGATTCTATACAGTATCTATGCATGGGCTTCAAGAGGCCAGCAAACCATCTAAATGTAAAATACTCTGCTCCCTAAGAAATAATAATTCAAGGAATTTAGAAACCAATTCCCTGGGCCAGTGAGTCTCAAAGGAGGTAGTGCCCACCCCAAGGAGGCACTGCACTAGGACCCAAAGAATTTTCCCAGGCACTCAGAACATTGTGAGATGATCCCTCCAATATTCGTGTAAGTGAAAAAGGTTTCAATGATTATCTCTAGTTTCATTTGATGTAATTTTAATATACACTAAATTTTTCAGGAATATAACTACTATGCACACTGTTGCATCTGGAACTTTACCAAAAGTTGCTCACCATTGTGGAAAATCATGTGTTTTTGTTGTTGTTGTTATTTGCTGTGTTGGGAACAGAACTCAGGGCTTCTAGCATAGTAGGAAAGTGCTTTGCCATTGAGTTACCTCTCCAGCCAGAAAATCATGTTATTGACAACAACCCTACACAGGTCCTGGGTTTTGAGTTCCCCCAGAAACACCTCTGGCAGAATGAAAGCATAACTGCCACATCTGCATAATTCTTCCTATCCGGGTAAATATACTTACTTAGCCAAAAAGTCAGTTATAAAGAAAGAGAGTCAACACAAATCAACTGAATAGTTGTCTTTTAAATTAAAATTTTTATAAGGTGCTGCCAGCATTTGGCTGTTCTATAGTTATCATAATGGAGAATGTATCCATTAAAATATATTTCAGTTTTATATTATTTCTTATTTTTTCCTTTACAGTTAGATCATCATGTTTTGCCTGCTTGCCTGCCTGCCTGCCTCTCTCTCTCTCCCTCTCTTTTTTTTTTTTAGAGAGAGAGAAAATTTTTTTAATATTAATTTTTTTTTATTTTGGTGGACACAACATCTTTATTTTATTTTTATGTGGTGCTGAGGATCGAACCCAGCGCCGGTTCATGCCAGGCTAGCGTGCTACCCTTTGAGCCACATCCCCAGCCCCCTCTCTTTTATCTTTCGATTCTTTTCTGTTTTTTAAAAAGTGTGTTTTGGTTAGGACATATTATCCAAGATTTCTGATTCAGAGGAGAAGTATTACAGTATGCTTATTATGAAAAGAGTGTTGTTGGCAATGAACACTGTTGAGTGTCACCATTCAGGACAGACATGTCCTGGAGTTTAAAGTTTTTAAAATCTCTTGACAAGTGTTTCACACTACTGCACTCTCACAAGAAGACCCTCCACTGGTGTATGGAGAGTGATCTGAGAGCTTCAGAAACACGTGTGAAAAAGAAAACAAAAACAACCCAATAGGCAACAACAACAACACAAAAACAAAAACAAAAAACCACCAAGCCCCACCCCCCCCTCACAAAAAAAAAAAAAAAAAAAAAAAAAGAAGAAGAAGAAGAAGGAATCTAGTGTCCTCTCCTGGGACGAGTCCTTTTGCGGAATCCCACCGAGGCAGCGTCCCCTCCACCCCCTGCACCCCGGGCCCAGCTGTCTCTGGATGATGTCATCGACTGGATGCACACAGTAGGTTTGGCTCTACCCCTGCTGCAGTTAGAAGGTCCCCTTGACCCCAAACCCAGCCGCAGGACGCCCTCCTCAGCCCTCTCGGTGCAGCCTTGACTCCCACGATCAGGGCCACAGTGGCCCCTGACTTTCTCTTATTAATGTTTTTTTTTTTTAATTGTAAATCATTACTCAGCTCAGCTCAGTCACCAGGCAAACTGTGTTTAATAAATTAGCTTAATCTATTCCGCAAGTGGTTTGTGAGTGCGGTGTTTCCTCTAGTTAAGGAAAACATTTATATTCCCCCTCGGTGCCCCGCGCGCCTGGGCTCCCGCTGCAGCCACCCGGGAGCAGGCGCTCGGGGAGGACCGGGCGCCGGTGGCCCTCTGCCCGCCGTCCACGGGAACCCCACTCCGGGCGGCCGGGAGGGCAGCTGGTGGCCGTGTGGCCTCTTTGTCCCCGATGGCCCGCTGGCGGCAGCCGGAGGCGCGGGGAGCCACTCGGCTTGCTGGAGGCCCAGCCCGTGCTCCGCCCTCAGCCCGCGCACATTCCGCTCTTCCAAAGGGGCCTCTTTAACTGCTCCCCATGAAATAATAATTCATTATGTCACCAGGAGGGAAGAAAGGGAGTGTAAGTGTCTTGATGGGATTAGAGGAAACCCCCGCAGAGATGATTTAGGGGCCGTGATAATTCATTTAATAGGGGCCTGGGGCAAATTGCTAGACAGGGAAATGGAACTGGAAGCGGCTAGAAAGGGCGCCCGACCAGGCTGTGTGGGAGAGCTGGCTTCATTAGCAATATTTAAGAGATTTCATTTAAGAATGAGTCATAAAATGCAGTACTATTTTATCCACCTGGTTTGGTGGCCTTTAGCTTTCCTCTGCATGAATATTAAATTTGAAATGGCACTACAGCAACACATTTTGGAAAGTGTTCTTTGGGCTGTTATTTGTATGGTTGGTTTAGTTTCTCGTTTGTTAACCTTTTAAAATGAATATCATTGAAAATGGATAACTGTACAACCAGAACTCAAAAAAAGATTAGGGGGAATATAATGCTTTAGAATAGGCTGTTACTAAACT
Organism: Ictidomys tridecemlineatus; assembly: GCF_052094955.1. Taxonomy (NCBI): domain Eukaryota; kingdom Metazoa; phylum Chordata; class Mammalia; order Rodentia; family Sciuridae; genus Ictidomys; species Ictidomys tridecemlineatus. The sequence goes on from NC_135477.1 coordinate 88,303,808, forward strand.
GGGTAAAGGATTTAAGTTTTTATTGATCAAAACACAAAAGGCATAGAGAGTGAGTTAGTAAATGGCAAATTACTTAGACAATTCCCAATTTTCATGCAGATTTTGTGAAGCTGCCCCCATTCAAAGCCACCAACCGCAGCCTGGAGGAGCCCACAAAGCAGTGAACACAGATGGGACCTGCCCACCACACACTGAAGAGTGAATGCTCTTCAGGAAAATACTTCCAAGGAGTGTATTCTTGGACAGAATATTCCATTTTGTTACTGAGAAACAGACAATTTCTAGTTTGATGGTAAAATTATTTCCTTCAAATATATATATTTACATTTCAGGAAGGTGCTTGGGGTTTTATGAACTCAAGAAGTTTACCTTCAGAAACAGTAATTATTCCCATTACAACTAAAATGGGGAAAAAAGAAAAAAAAAGTCTTTTGGGTGTCCTCCCTCTCTAGTGTCAATGGCAACTTCTTTCCCATACATAATCTGTCACTGATTTGAAAAGTCCTAGCCAGGAAACACTTCAGCAAGAAAGGACACAACCTTCACAGCATTGTGTCCCACACATTTGCTTGGCCTACGGCTCCTATATTTGAAAATAAAATATTAACTCTGATTTCCCCTTCTTCCAGATATGCTGCAATTTTTTTCCTTTTTTTTTTTTTTTTTTTTAAATCACAGCTGCACTCTGTTATTTTAACAAAACAACTGGCAGGTCTCTATTCACAGAGCTGCTTTAGCCACATAGGGTACATAAGATGCATAATTAATATGTTCTTTAAAAGACTTTCTTAATCAAAAAGGACACTAACTATATGTAAAATTATTCACTTACAGATATTAGTTTTGTGCAATTTTCCACAATGACAGTAAGGTTGGTAGCTAAATATATTTTTTCTATATATAACAAAACTTCATAAATGTCTTTTGTAAGGCATGCATTGTGAGAGCAGTTTTCATATTTATGTTCCTACTAACTCTTAGTTCCACCAACTTGAGATGTTATACACAGAGTTGTGAACTACTCTGAGATATAGTAAGAAGATCTATTTCAAATGAACTAAAGGTTACAAATGTGCCATATAGTCAGTCTCTGTACAAAAGCAGGCATTACTTAAGGCTGACTAGTTCCCTTCAGGACCTCTCTCCAATCCCCAGTACTTAGACTTTCTTAGGACTGCCCTTTTGGGAACAGCAGTCAGCTTTGGTCATTAGCAGCCATGGTCAGTGCTGGATCACCTTCTGATGAGGCAGCTCCTTTTCCATGTAAAAACTTTCATTCTTTCCTTCCTCCTGTGAAAAGGTTTACTAAAGCTGACCAAGGGAACCCAAAGAAAGATACCTTCTGCGATGACCACTTTTGCTTTGCAGAAATGGAATTTTGTTGCCCAAAGCAAAGAAGATCTGTAAAATGCCACCAAGAATGATTAAAGTCATACTCTAACAGAAAATAGAAGATTAAATGGCAACCCCCAACACTTGGCCTTGGATTTAAATGTGAATGGGACTGTGTCTACTCTGCCTTTTGCTTTCCTTCCTTTATGTGATTTCCCAATATTACTACAGTCAAAGCATGTAAACCCATACTGGGGAATATTGAAGCAACTGACAGTTTAACCTGCAGCATGGATTTAAACAGTTACAACAAAGCTGTCCCATAGCTGGTGCTGGGAACCCAGCATATGTAGGTTGCCGGGAACAAGAGGGAGAAGCCATAAAGGCAGGGACTATCCTTCGGGGAGCCAGACCTCTGCACACAGCATCAGCAGATGCAACCCACAACCTGGCCAACACAGGGGACAACAGTACATATAACATTGTGCATAGCACCAAATATCTTAGAGGACTGAGGAACTAGGGACAAAACACATAAAGCCAACAAAGTGGAAAGTTGGGTGGGCAAGAGAGTATAAATACTTTTAAATTTCCATTTTTCTAGTGATAAATTTCAAGTTTTTCTAATTGTACATAAATTAGAAGAAAACATATATATATAAGTTATATATATGTAAAGAGATGCATAGGCAATTAACCAAGTTATTTTCTCTTTTTTTCAATTAATATTTGAAATACTGAATACTCTTTCTGAAGGCCACATAATTTTAAAAAAGAAAAAAAACTTTATGTGATCAACCAGAACTATTCACAGACAGCATATAAACAGTCCTCTGAAACACTTTTTTGAATGTTATTACAAATCACAGGAATCTGCTTGGGAACTCTGAAATCACCTTGTTTCTACAAGGTGGACAAAATACATCAAATCTCATCAAAATAAGTTTACACTACAATGTACTCAGCTTTGTGGAAAGTTGTTTGGCAATATGTAGCAAAACCCTTAAAAATGGTCACTCTATTTAGGTATTTCCATTTCTGGGACTTGCTCCTGGGAAGATCATGGAATGTAAACAAAGCCTATGTAAAAAGATGTTTCTCTTTCATATTTATAATAGAAAAAAACAAGAAGCCACAAAATATCCAATTAATAGAATATAGTGAAGTAAGTTATAGCATCATACAATGGAATTTAATCAATCTATATACCATTTTTTGCTACAGGAGAATATGAAATGTGGAAAACAATATGGAGGAAAAAAGTGGTAGTATGATTACCTCTCAGTGGTAGATTATTGTTTTTTCCCCCTATTTTATAAGTTTTTTGTAATGAGGATGTATTATTTTTATAACCAGTAAAACAGATGTATTTATATATACACATTTTTATACTATATATTGATTTTATACACACCCAATTAATTAATTTCTTCAATGCTGACAGGAAAACTAGGAATCTCAGAGTCAAAATAAAACCCAAATGGTTAAATAATGTTTCCTTTAAATATCCTTATAAAAAATTAGCATACATTTCTTTATTCATGCCAAACATCGAATATCTACATATTTTCTCTCTAGCCAATAAGTAAATTCCATATTTTGCTATCAGTGTGATTTTCTCTTTTGAACATATATAGCTTGAAAATGTTCCATGTTTTGGCTAGAAAAATCAAGCTGTCAGGTGAGAGGTCCATATTTCATCATGATTGTCTGCAGAACACACTTGGCACTGAGATACACATATTTGTTTTTACCGACCTGGCCATACACAAATGGTAGTGCATGGTAAATTTGCAAAGACAGTCCTGTTCTCAGGCCATTGCGTTATCTGCAAAAAATCTGTTTTCAGCAGCAGATTATCCATAAATTTGACCCCTTGGCTCTCTTTTTTTTTCCTTTTAAACTAGGTCAAGTGGGTGTCCCTATAGCACCATCAATATATTCAATAAAAATCAAGTATATCTTGTGTTTGAAACATACATTATAAATAGATGTATAGATGGAGCAGATATTGAGAAAAGAAATGGTAAAGATTATGAATATTAAGATTTATATTAATCTATAAGCCTATTAAAGTACAGTAAAACCTGTCCTTCAGACCACCTTTTTAAAGATATCACCTCCCTGATGGGACCACTAAATTTCGGGCCAAATTATTTTCCCATAAAGAACAATGAAAAGAAAATGATTATATTAAGACTACTTCTACTATGGTTTCTTTTCATTGTTCCGCCAAAAATGATTCCAAACAGTAAAATAACATTGATTTTGACCTTGTTAATGAACCTGAAGAACTTCATGGAATACTCAAACACCGATTTCCATTTTTAACAGGAAAAAAAGAAAAGTGGACCCCTCTGCCTCACATTTTCAAAAACACCAGCAGCAGGTAGGGATAATTTCATTGGTATTCGGCAGATGTAGCTTATCTTGATATCGCTAATGTTCCGTAAGGTTTGTCATGTGGATTTTTCTTTGTGCCAAAAGCTGGAGATGATTGTGTGATTTGTAAAATATTGAAGAAGCCTTCAAACCGAGAGGCTTATTGTATTTCTTTTTGGTTACAGAGATTCTCACATACAATATTACTGAAATGATTTTTCAGTTTTCCAAAATGCCACTCTCTCCAAGGGAACAACTTTCTCTCCTTTGGCCTTGCAAGAGCTCCCTGTGGCTTTGACTAGCTTTTCTTCCAAACAAAACTGCCATGTGATCCATACTCCCCGGCACCCCCTCTAGGTGGGCCCTGGTTCTCTTAATCTGGTTCTTATTCAGCTCATTCATGCCAGTCAGAAACACCAGAGGCCCTACCTACCCTTAAGGTTGCATTTCTCTGAACAGTTAAGTTTCTAAGTCTCTAGAATTGCCTCCTTTGCAGTTTCCCAAGAATACGACATGCTGGTGTTTTCAGATCTCTTCTAATGCAGTCTGTTTAACAGCGGAACCCAATTGTCCATTGTGTCACAGAGATGTCCATTTGATGTCTGTCCTCGGCTGAAATTGAATTTTCCCCCCAATGGATACAAGGAAGGATAAGTCATGTGTAGATATCCTGTAAGTTACTCCTATTGCACAAGGAACACAGCTCAAAATTCACCAATAAAAGTTAACAGGGGAAACAATTGCTAGCTACTCAAACCCTTTGAGGAACTGTCACTAGACTCCCTACTCTTTCAAACTCTGTCCTCTGAGTTCCTGTGCCCACCTTTGAGCCACTGCTGCTCCCAACATGGCAGTGTGGATCTGAACTCAGTTGCTAGTCATCACCATCCAGGCTTGGCCCTGTTCTTCTTCTTCTTCTTTTTTTTTTTTAATATTTATTTTTTAGCTGTAGTTGGACACAATATTTTTCTTTCTTTCTTTCTTTCTTTAATTATTTTCATGTGGTGCTGAGAATCGAATCCAGGGCCTCACCCATGCTAGGCAAGCACTCTATCACTGAGCCACAACCCAGCCCCTGCATCTGTTCTTTAATTGAAGACCACTGGACTGTTTTACCCACTTGCAATCACAGTCTTTGGGTACTAAATGGGGACTAGGAGTCCACTGGTCCAGCCCAGCTCTCTATTTTTAGAGATGGGTTACTGAGGTTTTAAGAATGCCCCAAATAGAGTCAATACATAGCCATGAACCTTATGAGTAAAAATCATATGTATTTATTCCTGTCCCTAAAAAGAAGCCAATGAAATAAAAAAGAAGTGTATTTTAGCTGGCCGCTTAGGGTAATAAGCAGCAGTTGTATGGTTTGAGCTCAAAAATAAACTATAAATATTTACAACTTAGTCCTTCAAAAACTGGAGTGTCATACAATAAAGTGCCTTTTTGCAAGCAGGATTTTTTTCCCCCTGGTTTGAGAAGAGGGAGACAGCAAGACACAATGGACTGTGACTGAGACATGACCTCTAGCAATCTGAGTTTGAATTCCAACTCCACTGTTTGTTAGCTGTATAACCTTGGACAAGTCACTTACCCTCTCTGCGAATCAGTTTCTTTATCTGCAAAATGGGAATAAAAATACCATTGGCCTGTTGGGGCCATTTAAAGAGCAATGAAGATAACGTTTGTCAACGCACTACGTAAGACAACAATAAATCATTTGCATAAAAATAAATTTCAAAGCTATGGACATACATATGAAGAAAAGAAAAGGCAGGTAAAAAGGAAACACACACACACACACACACACACACACACACACACACACACTTTAATTTGAGGCAGGGAGCCCTGAATCTTTTGAGCAAGCTAACTAGGTAACAAAGCTTGTAATGGCACACAGACACCTGGGTATGGAGCCCCTAAAGGACTGAGGACTGAGAGTGGCTTTCTCTGTCCCCCTCAGTGGCACTCCAGCTTTCTTTGAGGGGCACATGACTGTGGAAGGAGGAGTAAGAATAGCCTGCATTCTAAGAAGAATATGATGACCTGATTTCTGTGTCGTCAACGACAGTCTCCTTGTCACCTCCAGACCTGCTAGGTGTGCCAGGCCTCCTGTCCTCTGAGATTCCCATCTCTCCTCCCTGTGGTTCCTTTTTCTGGAGGTTCACCGACCACACTTCTGCTTCAGCTTCTTGCATTAAAACCAGGGAGAAAAAGAGGAAAAAAAGGCGATAATTTGTCCCACTTTTGTTGTTTCTATGGGGACAGGGTGACTTATTTTGCATACTCATTACTGAGGCAGGCCACGAACATTCCTTCCCCGGTATTGTAACCTACCTTTCTCAGATCAGACACTTTTTTAAATGCACTCAACAAACATCTTTTGAGAGGTTATGTGCTAAGCTCTATGCTATTTGTTAAAGAAGTGAGCAATGAAGGACTCTCCTGAAGGGAAACACATTATGCATCTCTGGAGACAGCTTCTTGTTTGCTTTTGCATTTTTCAAACACTAAAGTCAGCCAAAGAGACTTCCCTCTCTAGAGCAGATGACTGACACGGGGCTGGGCACACCCACTTTGGGCTCAAGAAATACTTGCGAAATCAAGGTCTTAGACTCCTGACTAGACAGGACCACCGCATCTAACCCTGTTATGGAACCAAGGAGGAAATTGGGTTTAGAGAGGAAGTGGCTTGTCTGAAGCCACCCACAGTTGTCTGTCAACCGTTTTGATGGTTTAGAAATTGGTCAGGGTAAATGGATATCCTCAAAGATAACTAGACATCCTTTCTAGGTTGGAAATTCGAGGCAGACCAGAGAGAGTGGTGGTGACCTGACCAATGGGCCCTCTGAAGCAATGTCAGCTGCCCGCGGTGCATGCCATTGCTGGTGTTTGCCTACGCCATCACCATCAGCATCAAACTCACTCACCGCTTTGTTAAGTGCTTTGGGATTTCTCAAGTATAAAAGGTGCTATATAAAATCAATCACAGGAAACTCTGCTACTGGCAGCTCAGAACAGCTACAGTAAGCGGTGTCCACTCAATCAATAGTCCCTCACTGAGAAGGGGAAAGAATACCATTAAAAAGATGTGCTCTTAGAAAAACTTCCCTCAAGTAAGTGTGGGGGGGGAATCCTACCTTACAAAGGGTATACAGAAAGCTCACGATATATTATTCCTCTATGACCAATATTAAACAGGATGGAAAGAGAAATTTACTACACAAACTTTTGCTTTTATTTTAACCATGCAAGAACTCAAATGAATGTACAAAGAGTTTGATACACATTTTCTTGCAAGCCCCCTATAGGATATGTCTCTTGGATTTTAAAATTCAGTTATACAATGAAAATGAAATGAGCTTTATGACACTGTGTTGAAAAACAGTGATTTCTACAAATTGGTTGCCAAAGAATAATATGCGTGTTTTGGATACAGTCTAACTTGTCTGTCTTTAATTATGTTTAAATATAAGGTAAATATGTAGATGCATGCCATTTTATAATATTAATGAACAGGGCTCCTTGCAGAATCCTAAGGGAATATAGACTTGAGTTATTTTTGGTTTTAATTTTTTGTTTACAAATTGAAAATTCAAAAATAAACAAAATGCAAAAAAATACTGAATTCCTGACACTTCTTAAAGGAATTTTGATAGGTGAGCAAAATAGAAGAGGATATTTCCTAGTATTTTAAAAATCTACATTTTTAAGAGATTTTTTTAAAAGATGGATGCAATATCTTTATTTATTTTTATGTGGTACTGAGGATGGAACCCAGTGCCTCACATGTGTGAGGCAAACTCTCTACTGCTGAGCTATAACCCCAGCCCCCCAAAGGATTTTAAACCCACAAATTATTTTCATTAGTTACAGAAAAGTAATGCTGTTCTGTAAGGTAGAGAAAAACTTAAAAACAGACAACACTTAAATACAGCAACTAAAGTTCTCCAAGAGCATGTGTAGTCTTAGAAGAAAGTCTTCTGAAGAGTTTGCCTAATGAAGTACCCCTGTGGTCTTAAGGAGTATTTTAAATCAGTTACCAGTGTCTCTTCAAGTCTTTTCTACAAACTGTAATATTAAAGTTCAAAATTGCTAAAGCGTGATTACAAACCTCACATTTATTTTTAAAAATGTGTAGATCTTTTCTTTGGTCCAACCATTTTTAACTCTAGAACACATCAGGATCATCTGGCAGTGTTTTGGATGCTGACTTTAATGGCTACTGGGCCACACTCTCTGAAATTACGTGATGAGTTCCTTGGTTGAATGAAGATTAGTTAAGAAACTACAATTTGTACCTGTTGGACAGTGACTTGCTCAAGATCACCCCACCAGGTGGTCCCATGGCTCTAACCATAACTCAGGCCTCCTACCTGTCCCACTTGAGTGGCCTTTTCTCTTTGGCACCTAGCCCTTCTCTCCAAAATGAATTTGGTTACTCTCTGTCAAAATACTTCCCAAAGTGTTCACCGGGACAAATGATGCTCCCATCATGAAGATGAGTCCACACTAGCTTCTCCCTCTTACTTCCTTTCGTAGAGTCCTAGACAATCATTTAAGCCTATCGAATTAGAATCAAGTTTAATCCACTTACTGTAGGAAACTTTCCATACAGCACAAGTTATTTTGATAATGACTGGTTTTAAATTTCTCTGAAGAACTCAGGGTGGTGTGGGGTGGAGAGGTGAATGGATCTGATCAGTGTAACTCAGACTCCAGGCCTACAGCTCCACTGGGGTCCCAGTTTAGATTTAGCAGTTTCCTGGAGTACTATACTTCTCAGAGCTACTCTCAGAGTCAAACCATAGTGCCAGAAATTTCAGGTTAGATGTAGGTTTAAACAGTCACACCCAAAATTCACAGAGTACTAATTGTTTTCTTAGATGATGTAATTTGATTTCAGTTCACTCAACTTCTCTTAAAAGCTAGCTATACCACCAACAGGGCAGATGCTTAATAATTCCAAATAGTGAGGTTTATACCCCAAAGGCAATCACAGTAACTCAGAGTGATTCATATATAAATCTGTAACTTTCCAGCAAAATTATTTTAAAATCTATCAAACAGCATCTTTCTTCTACAGGCTAAATGATTCCTGAAAGCCAGGGAGAGCCATAGAGAAGTAAAACAATCAAATTCCATTCTATCTGGAAGTTCTGTCCCATTTTCTCATTATTAAGCAGTTATTAAGTTAACTTCGTTGCGTCTTAGTTTCCTCCTTGTAAAGTCTGAAGGAGAAAGTAAAAAGCCAAAATATAAAGGAGTTAAGAGTAGGACATAAGGGCTAGGGATATAGCTCAGTGGGTAAAGTACTTGCCTCACATGCATAAGGTCCTTGGTTCAATCCCCAACACCACCAAAATAAATAAGTAAATAAATGCATAAATAATAATAGAATCAGGAAACTAGAAGAGGAATAATATTAGCCCAACCTCAAGTAACTGAGGCCAGCAACACTTTCAAATGTAGATAACTTCTTTAAAATTTAAGTTCTGTTTTATAATTGCTGGATAAAGAATGAAGGAGGCATGGCACTCATTTAAAATTATTTCTTAAACCAAATAGTTTTGTATGCCAAATTTATTTATTTTTCCTTCCTTCCTCTCTTCCTTTCTTCCTTCCTTTTTTTCTTATTTTTTGATCATGCTGGGGATTGAACACAGCTTATATGCTAGGTAAGTGCTCTACCACTGAGTTACACCCCCAACTCCTATGCCAGAAAAAAATTAATGTTTATAAATGCCTGCATAATTACTGTTGACAAGGTAGAGCAAAAACATTTGATATTTTTCTCATATATTTTCGATGTTTATGACTTGATTGGGACAACAATGTATATGAAGAATAATTGGAAGATTTAATTGTTTGGGGTTTTTTTTTTTTGTGTGTGTGTGTGTGTGTTTATGTTGAATAAGACTTCTAAATTTTCTGGACCTCAGTTTCTCCATATAGAAATGGGATTAAGAAGTTTTGGTTGTTTCTACATTTCCTCCCAGTTCTAGGATTGACCAAGTACAATAATCAGGTCCAACAAAATATTTCCTGCATGAATTCCGATCCTTACCATAACCATACATATTATTAGTTTTTCAGAAAGCTTAAACTCTACTTGTGACATTTTGGTTAAGTATTGTTGTTCTAATGTGGAGCATTAAATTAAATTTTATGTTTTTGTCAGCAGCTGAGATGACATGAGAGTTTTACAACTGGAATGCAATGAATTCATGCAGCATGTCATTAGTAAAATGTTTTGGGGATTCCCCCCTTGCCCATTTGGTTCCATGAAGAACACATTTTGCCATCCCTTTGCCCATATTGAGGCAATGTATGAGCTTTCTGTATCCATCTACTGAAATTTCCAACGTGGAAATTTATTTCATTCTATTAGCCAAATATGCAGATAGTTAGGACACCATTTTCTGAAAACACACTAAATGAAGTAGCACAGAACCCTAGATATGACCACAAAAAGGCAATTTTGGACAATTCAAGGAGATCTACAGCCGGATCACAACTTTTTCATAGCTTCACTATAAAACTCCCAGCTTCTAACAGGGAATTTCTCATGATGCAAGAGAAATAAGTGGGATCTGTACCAAAGTACATTATATTGTGACACAAAAAACATAAATCATGTGTGTATGGAAATCATAAGCCCTAAGCTTTAGAGAGAGTTGTGCAATTGACAATCAAATGGAGCTTAAAGGAAATTACGAGGTTTTCAACTAAAGTCTTGAAATAAAGAAAGTAATATTTTACGGCAAAAAATTGCAAATGTCAAGTTTAAATCATAAGACTTTGCACCATTGAGCTACTAGCTAGTTCTATAGCTTCTTCAGTCCTTAACACAGGGAAAGACCAACTTTCATGCTCAATAAAACTTAAGAACTTTAGAAATACATTTAGGAACATAATTCATATATTTGTGACTTTTTCCCTCCCTAAATGGCTAATTGTAGAAGAAAAATGAGTGAGCATAAGAACTTCTTGGAAGGTAACCTATTCTACCATTTGCTGTAGACTCTTAGGAGTTCTTGTGTTTTTTTTTAAATGGGGCTGCCACCAATTTGATCATTTAAAGAAAAGTGGGGGTGGTCTGGGGGAATACGGAAGGCTGTCCTTACTCTCCTCTTCATATGTCAGCCACATGTAACTCTGCTTCAGAAATCCCAGGGCAAACTGACCTACCAGGCAGCCAACCAACCAACAACCCCCATGAAAAGCTGGAACCCAGCTGCCCAATTCGCTTGCTCCTGTCCAAAGCCAGACAGGTGGCAACCCAGATTGAATCTGTTGTTGTGGGAATGATTTGATTCACAAACAGGGTTATTAAATTTTATATGGAGACAGGCGAAAGTCACAAGATCCTGGAGAGAAAGACCTGATTCACATAAATTTATCTTAATAGCTGTGAATTCGGGAGCATAAAGCAGAAAAAAAATTAATGGAAAGGCATTTCACCTCCTCCGTCTGCCTGCTCCCCTTCCACTCGCCGGCACATAATATGCCCACACACACGCATAGATCAACAACTGCCACGACTCCATCCAGCCCTTTGCAGGAGGAGCCCGACACATTGATCCGAGCCCGTTTTGACATATAAACTCCAATTTGGCCCCAAGTCACTACGAGTGGACATTGCCACCAACGGCTCTGACACTAGGTTATTTGTTGTTGCTGTTCCCTGTCCCTGTTTGCACATTAATCCAGTGACAATTAGGTGTCAGCGAGCGTTGTTTCTGCTTAGCTGATAGCCTTGGGCTCTGCGCTTGAAGCCCTAATCAGGAGTGTAAACTCTGCTATATTTCAATTTGGAGAAGCGCTCTTCCGCTAAGAGGCCCCTGGCACTGCGATAAATAAAACGCCTATTTACTCTATTGCCACACTTAGACATCTAATGCACTTACTACCAGCCCCCTAATCATAGCCTACAGTTAAAACCGCCTATAAATCACTCCGTTCTCATCCTGCACATTAGCGAAGCCATTTTCCCCAAACCCCACAATGAGCACTGTTTCCTTTTCTTGTTAGTCAAAAGCTAGATGATTTTTATTAGGTTAAAGACGAGTTCACAGATGGTAAATCGCGTGGAGAGAAATGAGCTGGAGAGTTACACGGAGTCAGCGCGGGACCGGGCGCCGGGCCGGGCCGTGGGTGGGAGGCGGATCCCGAACCCGGGCGGTGGGATCCCAAGCGCAGTGGGATCGGAGCCCGGGTGCCACCTGCACGCCCACTGGGCGTCCGGGCGCTGCGGCCTCATCCCCACGTGCCCAGCCTAGGCTGCGGCCTAGCCTGGGGACCCGGCACCCGGGCAAGGTGGGCTCGGCTGGACCTGGTTCTCCAGAACTGCCCGCACCCCCTAACCCTGTAAAACCCGCCTCGTCCTCCGCGATCAAATCTGGAGGTGCACGTTTCTCACTGACACCGGCTCGGGAGGCGAGAGCCCCCGCGCGGCCCGGTGCGATGCGGGTCCCCCGGGACCGCGCGCAACAAAAGCCGGTCCCGCAGCCCCTGCTCCTCGCCTTCCTTTTCAATTCTCCCCCGATCTCAGGTGGAATTAGGAGGATTAAAGCGGCGAGTAAATGAGGCGAGTGTGCAAAATGACTCCTTTCTGAACCAAACGGCATGCTCCGTGCTGGGGAAATGAGATGCACATTTAAATCTCATCCATCCACCGCCTGCGGCCACCGCCATGTACCTGCCTACTTAGCCCAAGGGTTAATTAATTGAGGCTTCAATGCACTATTGCAAGAGCATTATTGCATTTGATACTCTACATCTGTGATTTAAAACTCTTTCAGTCCCTTGTCAGCAAGGGAGGGTTTTTAACTAGGAAATTAGCATTCAGATAAGGGAACGCTCTATTTGCTTCTGAAAGGAAGGAAATATTAAGGATGCTGGTGCACAAACCGGGCTGTCATATCCTGTCCCATCCTGGAGAGAGCGCGAGGGCCCTGGCTCCCCCGGGAGCGGTGGCGACAGGGGCTAGGCCTGGTGCAACGGATGCCCGCGCAAGGGGCGGACAGGATGGAGACCGGGACCAGCGGGACCCCACTCCTTGCAGTTTCCAACCTGCTGGGGTGTGTTTGCCTCTGCAAAGTCCGGTAATATATTTTCTCCCCACTTCTTAGGAGCTGATTCTTCTTAAAATGCATTGCCATGTTACCTCAAACGTTGGCTTTCTGACTTCCCCGCGGGGTTCAGACCGAGTAGGAAGTAACCCAGTTTCTTAAGGAGGGATGAGAGGTAAACATCCCAACAGAATTCTAATGACACTGCAACAAAATCAGGGAAAACACTGCTGCTAGTGATTGTGATTCTTCTTTCACTATTGAATTCAAGTGCTAAAACACTAACAAATACAAACAAGACCATCAACAATAGTGGTTGACAAATGCATGTTCTAGATCAAAAACCATGCAATGTTGCAAACTAATAATGCTGTAATGTCATATATAGACATACTTTTCTTGCATAATGGATACAAGTTCTGGACTCCCAGGTTAAAAAAAAAAACTTAAAAAAGAAAAGAAACAACAACAATACCTTTAATGCTTTATCACCACAAAGTGAACAATGAATGTTTTCTTTCATGTACTCCTTCATGACAGATGGAATTTGGAAAGCTCAGGAATTATTCAATATGAAAATGCTTTGCCAAGTGAAAGGAGTTAGGATCTCTTCCCTTTTGAAGCTACAGAACCACAGGACTCTTATCTAATTAAATGAAATAGTAGCACCTACAATGAGATTCCATCCAAGTCCACAAAGTAAACTTTGTAATTTCTGTTCCCAAGCATAAGATTGGGAACTGGCTTTGATGGAGTATGTGTGTATGTGCATATGTGTATGTGTATATGCACGATACCAATTCTGTATTTCCCTCTAATAACAATCCATTTCTTCCTTTAGGTACTTCTTATGAATGATCAATTACTAATAACTTTTCCCTTGAAGATACTTATCCTACTTACCTTGCTCAATTCTACTTTCTACATTTTCTCTGTAGCATAAACAACATAAGTGGGAGGGAAATGGCAGAAAAAGCTGGTGAGCAATAACAAAAATAATAGCTGGACTATGTATTCATCTTATGACTCTTGGCTTTTCCCATTTAAACCTTGAGCCCAAGTGCCAATTTATAAGTTGCTTTGGTCCATCTTGTTTCTTAGGGCCAAGTAGTCTAACCTTGTTATGTACATAGCATTTCAAGTGTTTTACAATATATCCAGTCCATAAAACATTGTCTCATTGGTGGCGGTCACTTTTCTGCTACCACATGCAGAGAGACCAGATATTTTCCATTATTTTAAACCTGTTTGATATAATCTTGTAGAAGTAGAAAAATTAGAACTTGCTTTTCTGTCTGCTTTACACCATATTTTTCCTACATTGCTCACACTGGTTCATTATAGGAAGGCTTTTTCCTGGGACTCCTGGGTGCCTGCATCAGGGTCTTCAAAATAAAAGAGCACCGCAGGAAGAGCGCACAGCGTTTTAGAAGAGAAGAAACACACACGTAACTCAATAAGCTCTGAAAATTGATAAAATGAAATGGTGAGATTCTGAATCCATGAACTTGGCAGCTATGCTTTGGGAACATTCAGTGGCATCAATCTCCTGAGATTATTCTGCAACAGAAGGAGAGATATGCCCATTTGGAGTGGCTCAGAAAACCTATGGATGCCACTTGATATCTGGAAAGAAACATGGAGTTATGTACCGAATGGTTTGATTACAATAGGCATAATTTGAGCATCTTTCTTTAGGGTGGAGCCAGCAAACAACACCAAGAAACAAACTCTGTTCAAAATAATATAATGAAACAGAAGATGAAAGTGACATTCATGCTAGGAAAAGGTACCCAGCAAAAATTTTCCACCACGAGGAGGACTCTGAATATAAGCTGAAGAAAGTAATATTAGCTATAAGGATTTCTATAATTTTCTTCTACCTCCCCACACCCAAGTCCTCTTTAGATCCAGCTGGAACTTCTCTTGCTGATTCAGAGTCCAATGACACTATCAGTTTTCCATTTTGCAGAGTCAGAGGAAAAAAGGAATGTGTTGCTCTGCCCTCATCACTTGGACATTCTTGGCAGAAACAAGGGTAGGGTCTCATATCTCTTGCTGTCCCTTCACCACCCAATATCCAAAATAGACCCTGCCCAAATAACTTGCTGCGTCAACTGATGAAATCCCATTATGTTCCCAGGGACTGTTCCTAATCCCTGGAATGCAGTCTTATTGTGCTCAATAATAATAATAATAAAAATAAAAGCTAAAAACTGGACCATAACCTTGGATTGAAAAATAGAAGTTATGGTGCTGGGGCTGGGGCTCAGTGGTAGAACACTCATCTCGCATATGTGAGGCCCTGGGTTCTATCCTCTGCACCACATAAATAAAATAAAAAGGTATTGGGTCCACCTACAACTAAAAATAAAAATGTTCAAAAAAAAAGAAACTTAGAGGTTAAGTCCTTACTAATTCTTTTAGTGAGATTTGACCTGTGTAGCTCCTGAGGGGCAGCAAAAGTGGCTAAGCGGCCACTTGGAGCTTCTAATCTTAGGTGGACATCTTCAGTGGAACCAGAGCAATAGATTTCCTCCTGTGAAATCTGTTCAGCAATGTGATGAAAAAATAATGTATTTCAGAAAATTAGTCTATATTTCTTTACAAAGAAATGCATGGGGTTTTGTTGTTGTTTGTAGTCTTTGTTTTGCCTTTTGTTCTTTGATGGAATTTAATTCTCATGAAGGAGCCAAAAGATTTGCTTGGATAACTAAAAGTATCCTAGCACTTCACCAATCAAAGGGCCAGCTCTAAAGTGGCCTGTCACTATTGAAGGAACAATGAGTCTGCCTTCTAGAGAATCTGTTCTCTGAACTTTTTTAAAATATGGGGTTCTTGGCTGCCTCTTGACCTGGAATATGCCAGATAAGATCACAACTCTTCTGCTTGTTTCTGCTTGTTGAATTTCCCCAGTTCAGAACCTCACTGTGGTTCTCCCTCCACAGGAAAAATAATCTTGTTATCTTTTCCCTGGGTAGATATATGAGACAGATCAACTACCAGGAAGTAGTTCCTAGAAGACCTTCTAATAAAAACCAGAGGAGGAGAAATCCAAGAGCTACTTAAAATCCCCTCTGGATTTCAATGGGACAGAAATATGGACAATAAACAAAAGATTAGTAGATAAGCAAGAATATGCACTTTTCCTGGTAGCAAAGTAGGTTAATCAATGGAAAGATGTGTGCATAGTTTAAGTTAAGGTGTTTTTGTTTTTCAGGGATGGGAGAAGGCAGACTATTGCTTTAAAAACAAAACAGAAGGCTGGGAGTATAGCTCAATGGTAGAGTGCTTGCCTGGTAATGCATAAAGGCCTGGTTTTGATTCCTAGCACTGCCTTTAAAAAAAAAAAAAAAGAAAGAAAAGAAAAAAAAAAAACACTGATCAAATCAAAGATCAAATTGAAAAGTGCCAGATCCTCCACAGAATAGAACAAAAGCAGCCCTTCAATTAATAGTTTTCTTTCTCTTAGTAAAAGAAAAACAAGGTCCCAGGAGAGTAGCTTCTGCAGAGGCGCTGTGCTAAGCAGCACATGGCAAAAACAGCAGCCATCTTTGGGCACTGAGGATCTCAGGGTTTCTTACCGTCAAGACAATCTGGAAGGAGATGATTTCATTAGCCACACCCCCAAAGTTGGCCCTGTTAGCAAGTGTAATAGGACTTTTTTCGGTTTCATAAAATATCTTGATAACTGGAAAGTGCCAGTTAATGGTTACCTGTTCCAACTATGAATTTCACAAAGATTAATATACCCCTTTAGGTTTCTTAAGATTCTATCAGGAGGCCTCCTTTAGTCTTGGGTGTTTTACAATCTCTGTGGGCGCGAAGCTCAACTGAAACTACCGTTCAACAGCCTAACTGTCATCTTCATCTTCTTCTGGCATAAAAATACATATTTTTTCCCATAATAAAGATTTTTTATAATAGCAATAAAGTAACTCCAGAGAACATGGTTGTCTTGAGATAGCTTAACTGTGTCTGGTATCTCATAACGCCCTGGGGATACAGCAGGCCCATAATCCTCCCTTTTGCTGCCATGTCTTTGCTTAATTAAGGAATAAAGCCAAAAGGTCAATGCTGGAGAAAAATGTAAATCTTCAAAACTTTTCATTCTTGACCCAAACTCTGTGTCATAAAAATCTCAGTTAGCTCTGGAACAAGCAGTACACCTATCCACTCAGCAAGGAGACACCAGATTACACATTACATCTGTAAAATATGCTTTTGACACTATGAAAATAAATTCCTGACCTCTGGACTTGGAATTATGATTCTGCCTTTTTAGCAAGAGACCTTCACAAACCATCGGCTAATCCCCAGTGAATGGGAAGCTCTAATAGTAGAAACCAGCTCCTTCATCAAACACCATTTGCCACTGTATTTCAGGCATCAGTGTGTTGACTCTCATACAGCTAGAAGGTGAGAAAGCGAGGTTTGTATGTGTTGTAGAGAGGAAAAATGAACATGTATATTTGTCTCTACAGCTTATTCATTATTACATTGCTGCTGTGAATGCAAAATACAATTTCAGCTCCAATCGTTTTATTAGATCACTGATTACTGTCCGTCCTAATGAGCGAGGTGGTTTGGACCCTGGTTTAGTTTACTGGAGCTGCAATCATTTGCAGTGCAAGTTTACAGACTATAACACAGACACCACACTCACAATGGGTATTTCTGACCACGGATACTCATTTTAAACAGGAGACATTTAGCCCCCAGACAGATTTGTTGGAGCTGGTACAATGCAATAATAAATATCACTTGTCTTCAAGAAATAGAACCTTCTTATCACATTCATGGCTGTGCTAATTGGTGAAAAAGTGTTATTCCATTATGGAACTAATTATATGTCATCTGCTTCTCTCTCAGATGAATAAATGGACAGACAGATGCTATGTTGATCAATTAATGTTGTGATAGATCAATCAATTGATCTGGACCTAGATAATATGTATTTATGGAAGTCTAAGAATGATTCATTTATTTTTCGAGCAAATAAGAGAATCCAAATGTGACTATTCTATAAATGGGAAACAGATGATGAGCCAAGAGTTGCCATTGTAATCTTGCTGTGAAAAAGAAAATTCATCCTTCTTCTTTTGCTTACATATTCAGCAGACATTATGGCTCAATAAAAATGGGATGTTTAAATATTTGATAAACATGGGTAGAGCAATGCATTGCTAAAACTGCTAGAGTAGCCTGGCAGATTCTCATGGAAACATAAATTTGCCTGCATACAAATGGAACTGTTTTGTAATTCTGGCCTTAAAATTCCTCTCTCTTCCCTCTCCCTCACTTTTTTTCTTCAATTGTTTTTTGATAGGGCTTGGGTTTTAACTGGATGAGATTTTGAACTGTGTAAACTATCAGCTTCATCAACCATGTTAAATGGATCTCACACCAGTGCCTAGACATTGCAGGCTTCTCTCAGCTATCGTGCAATAGAAGCATGGAAGCAATCAGAGTGTTCTCAGGCTCTTCACTTCACATAATTGATACACATCTTATATTAATCAGAAATTCAAATGCAGTGAACTCATTATCAATACGGAAGCCTCCTCAGGTTGCCTACCCGTCTTCTGCAGTGATGGCTGACCCTGCCATACCCCAAGGGGCAAGCTGGTCTTGGCACTGGTTTATGAGAGCCCCCTCTTCTCAACATGGAGTTTCAGCTGAGCAGAGCAAAGTGGCATCTGGTGGACAGAGGGATGCCAGAGAGGGAGGTGCATAGCTGTTCACTGGGTTGCCAAATGCCAGCATTTTATCTGGATGGGCTTGGACTTCAAGGACAGAATACAGAAGCAAAAAATCAAAAGGCATAATTTCCATGAGTTTCTATGTTTACATTTCGACAAGTGTTTCAACTTGCCTCCCCTTCATGGTGCTGAAAGCCTGTCTGCTATTAGTGATTCTAAAACGTATAAACAGTCAACACACTCATGGGATTTATAAAGTAAAATGAGTGACATTGGCCAAGGTAGGCTCCCATACCAGTGGCTTTTCAAGACATTAGGTTAAGGGTAGAACTCTTGCAAGGATCGCAGAATGTGGGATTCACTAAGCAAACACAGAAGCCACTGGAGAGATTTGTGTATGGAGTTGTTAAATAGATAAATGCACTTGCTGAGTATCTGCTAGAGGCTACTCATGAAATAAAATGTTCTACCTAAGAAAATAAACAATAATTGTACCAGATTGTGATTACGGACACAGAAAATGCTCAGTTTAGACCAGGATGTCTCAAAGTTTGGGGTACTCAGGACATCAGCATTAAGCCAAATGCAACTGCCTAGGGCCCACCACTCTGACAGGAGGGGGGAAATAAGGGTGATATGGAACAGAGGGTGAGTGGGGTTGGCTGGGGTAAGGGGAGTCACACCATTTTAAAAAGCATCTCAGATGATTTTTATACCAATGTCTAATGGTGATCTAAGGCATCAGGTTTGTTACTGCAATCTGTGTTCCAGTTTTCATTTGTTCCCTAGTGTATTAGTTTCTGATAGCTGCTGTAACAAATCACCACACATTTAGTGGCTTCACACAAGATGAATTTATTCTTGTACAGTTCTAGAGGTCTGAAACCTGAAAGCAGCTTCATTAGACTATAGTTGAAGCATCAGCAGGATCAGCCTCTAAGAGACAACCTACCCCTTGCCTCTTCCACTTTTATAATGCATTCTTTGCCTTCCTCCATCTTCAAGCAGTGACACAGTGTCTTCTCCCTTTGACTCTGTTTCTCTCTACTTCTGTCATATGACCTTAGTATCTTCTGGGTTGAATCTTTCCTTGCCTTCCTCTTATAAAGACACTCGTGATTGCATTGAGGGCCCACTAGGATAATCCAAGATAATCTCCCCATCTCAAGATCCTTAACTTAATCACATCTGCAAAAACTCATTTACTAGATAAAGTAACTTTCATGGTTCCAGAGATGAATGCATAGATATTTCAGGGGCCATTATTCATCCTACCAAAACCAACCTTGCCGATTCCTTTCTTCAAATCATGTTTATTGAGATATAATTCACACACAATAAAATTCACTCTGTTACAGTGTATAGTTTGATGAGTTTTGATGAAAGGACAAAATTGTGCGACTATTAGCATGATCAACACATAAAATATTTCCATTACCTCAAAAAGTTTCTTTTTGCATCTTTGTAGTGATCTATGTCCTGTTCTTATAATTTTGTCTTTTCTGGAATGTCACATAGGTGGTATTATACAGTATGGAATTTGATATGGCTACTTTCCTTCAGCAAAATTTTCTTGGAATTTATCTATGTTGCTGTGTATTAATTCTTTTTATCAATAAATGGTATTCCATTATATGGAAATACCTCAATTTGTATATACATTCACCAGCTAATGACTTTTGGTTCATTTCCTGGTAGGGACACTTTTGAACACATTTTTGCATGGAAATGTTTTCATTTGTATGGTGTTGATACCTAGGAGTAAAATCAATGCATTGGGAGATAACTATGTGTTTAGCATCTCAAGAAACTGCTACTTTCCAAAGTAGGTACATGATTTTATATTCTTTCCTCTTTCTTTCTTGGTACTGGGGATTGAATAAAGAGATGTGCTTTACCACTGAGCTATATCCCCAGCCTTTTAAAATTTTTATTTTGAGACAGGGTCTTACTAAATTGCCCAGGCTGGCCTCAACCTTGTAATCCTCCTGCCTTAGCCTCCTGGGATTACAAGCATGCACCATAACTCCAGCTGACTTTACATTCTTACTAAGAGGGGATGAGAAGGTTTCAGTTTTACATCCTCACCAACATTTGATATGGCCTTTTCCCTTAATTTTAGCAATCTTAGAGGGTGTGTTGGTAAACTATCTTCATAGTTTAATCTGTATTCCCCCAGGACCGACTGGTGTTGAACATCTTTTTATGAGCCAATGGTTATTTTTTTTATTTGAGGCATTTTTTTTCCATTAGTTTGCCCATTTTCAATTGGTTTGTTGATCTTATTATTAACTATGTAAGTTTTTTATATATTTTAGATACAAGTTCCTTATTAGGTATATGTATTTTGCAAATATAATCCCTTGTTTATTATTTTCCACTTATTAATAATTATCTTTTACATTTGGGAATTGAGACTTAAAAACAAAAAAAAACTACCTTAAGTAGACATGTAACACAAAACTTCAGAAAGGCAAGTATTTAATAAGTAAAACTAAATGAACATACACAGTCTTTAGACCTCAAGTTTGAAATTAAACTTGAAAATCATCTTGATCCTGGATTTCTGGCTCCTGTCTTTAATTTCCTGCCGTATAACTAAAAAAAATCCCATTTCTTCAGCGGTGTTTGTTCCTCTCTCAACAGTTGGTTCTGTAGTGACTATAAAATGCTAATCACGTGCTGAGCGGACAGTCAGTGACACTGGCATTTTGCAAAAAAAGCGTTTGGCAGGATCGAGATTATACATATTGAAGTTGTTTATTTTTGTTTAAGAAATAGACAGACAAGTTAATTTTATTCCATTTAAGACCCAGAAAAGAATCAGTGTTTGCCAAATAGAAAAACATAAAATGGTAAAGGGGAAAAAAAATAGCATTTTCACGTTTCTAAAATGGGATTAGAAACAAGAGCGGGTGAAAAGTTACACACGTGACTTAAGAGTGTCCCTCTTAAGAGTGTCCCTCTTAACAGTGTCCCTCTTCAAACTGCCTCAGGCTTCACTTGAAAATCTTGCTTTTTCGTGTTGTTGTTTTCTAGTTGTTGATAGACATTTATTTTATTGATTTATTTTTATGTGGTGTTGATGATCGAACCCAGGACCTCTGCCACTGAGCCACAACCCCAGCCCAAAAATCTTGCTTTTGGAAAGTTCCCTACATGAAGATTCTGTTCTGGGCTAAGAGAAGACTGCAACTTCAGAACACCTGCCTGGCATTTGCCATGACTGGGCACTGTTTGTAAAACACCTTGTGACTTAGGGTGAATACTGAAAATTGGAATGTACAAATTGCTTCCTGCTAGAAATACACCTTTGTTTGAAGAAGATTTTCACAGAGCAGAGCCTTATTTTAACACCCCGAACCTTACCCAGACTCTGCTTCCCTAGGGGGAGAAGTGTGGAAGTGATATTGTGAAAACCACACTCCACGTCCCTTGGGTCAGGACACCCTAGTCAGGATGGGCTTGGGGACGTGTCCTCTGGTCCTATGTAGAGAGCAGGGACAATCAGACAAGGCCCTTCCCTCGGGCACTTGCCTCAACATTGCTGCGATGGAGCCCCAGAGAGAAATGTTATCAAACCATCTAATTCTTCCCTCCTGTCAGCTTGACAGGGACTTCGAATGCACAACTGGCCCAGAGCTGATTACCTTCAGGTGCGGTTAGGGCGAGTTAAAAATTCCATTAGCAGTGCACAGGCATTGGGAACGAGGTTTCTCAGGGGTGGGCTTTTTCTAGTTAACAAGGAAGAAATGGCTTCTCATGTCACAGTTATTGCAGGGAGAAGCCTCTGGTTTGTTTACACTCTACAAAGGAGGAGAGCCTCAGCTCCACAGGCCTGAGGCAGAGGTGTACAGCTCAGAGAAGGCACTTTCAGAGGGGAGACACACTGCCCGCCACCATTAGGCCAGACCAGAAAGGCAACCTCACCTTCAGGAGAGACCATGCCACTCCCACAAGTCACCTGCTGGTTTTCAACCTAATTCATCTTTTCATCTTCCCTCCCCCACCCTATACCCCCCCACCCTGCCCTGATGCCCCCTCTATTTACAAACCTGCAAGCTTGAGATAAAGGCAAGTGCTGCTGCCCACTCTCGGTCTTGCTTTTAATTTTAGTCTAGAAGGAAATCAATTAGACTGTCAGAGTCCCATCTTCCTTCTTTGAGGCTTTTTGGACTTGAATAGCTCATAGAAGCACTTCCTGTGGCCTCAATATTTCAATAAATGCTTGATTGTAACGATTTTAAAAGGAATCAAAATAAGAGGGGACAAGCAGACAGGCAACTTCAAAACAAAACCAGGCATTTGAAAAGACTCTTTAGGTCGAGCTGTTTTTCCACTCAGGCAACCTCTCGTATGGCTGATATTGTTTTATGGCCCGTGTTGACAGTCTCTGCTTTTCTCCTCATCTGCACCCTTAAGCTGTTCATTAGCTGAGAATAGAACATCTTGGCAGAGCAAAGAACTCACAATACAGCCACAGGGATCCACAGCTCTTCCTCTCCAAGTTATCCTGGGAGCCTTGACCGACCACTCATGAGACACCAGTTTGAATGGAGGAAGAGGCCCTGGAAGCCAGACTCAGCAGTCCACAGGAGCATCTTGGAGGTGTATGTGGGGAGAACCAGAGCCCTCTGTAGCCTCTGAGCAAACAGCTTTTGTGGCTTCTGACCACCTCACAGTCACCCTGACATTTAGGGGCCTCCATCGATCTGTCAGCTATTGGCATCATGGTTTATGCACTTAGTTGCAACATTGATCAAGATGTGGTGGAAGCAGGATGAAGTGTGATGTGCCAAGGTACAAGGGCAGCCAGCCTCCCATGTCAGGTGACCCTCAGAGAGGCCCAGGAGCACCTTTCACAAAGGCCAAGTGGGGCCCCATCATGGTAGGTCTTGACAGCAACCACTTGGAAAAAGCTAGCATATGTAGCAAACTGCCTACTGGGCTCTTCCTGGATTGGCGCTTGCTTTTGTGTCTTCTTCTCCCACTCAGTTGTGATCTCTAGAGGTCAGGGGGGACTTCCATCACAATCGCTGAATATCTAGGCCAGTGCACTTCTGTCTTGAGAAGGCATTTGGTGCATGTAGCAAGAAAAAGCCATAAATATGGCAGAAGAATAGGAGGGGGTGACGCTGAGGTGATAACACCTTTGAGAGAACACGGAGCTACCTGCTGGTATCCTCACAGAGCTCTGTTCCCTTCAACCCCAAAGAACAGGAGACAGTGCTCCAGGGAACAGCTGATGCAGAGTGTGGGAGTCAGCCTCCGTGTTGCTAGATGCCTCCAGGTTTATTCTGGATTCTTCAGATGGCCTCAGGGGCACTGCGTGAGATACTGACAACATATCTGGGCTTCTTCTGCTGCCCTCTGTCCCTTAGGCATGGCAAGGCCTATCTGGGTTGCCATTTTAATCTGTGGCAAGTCAAAGGGTCTCTCCAGTTTTAGAAGGAAATGTGTGTACACAATCATCATTGATATTGTTAAAAGGGCCGACCACTCCATCAACCAGAGGCTCTTCAGGAAACTTCAGGAAAGAGCCCCAACTTGGTCAGGAAGAAGGAGGTCTCCCCTCGGCTGCCACAGCCCTGGTCTTTAACTAATGATGCTACTTTCTGCTATGGTCTCCCATCACTGGGGTCCAAACACCTGCCTAACAAGATGGAAAGTCTGGAGATGGGTTTTTCATTTTTTTTCTTAAATATGAGGCTGGAATCAGGGTTACAGGTATGAAAGTTGTCACGCGTTCTGTGGGATAACTTCCTGATGGACACTTTCGCTCCTTCCCATATCTATTTACATTGCCCCCACCTCCACTAATGAATGGTCTACAAATGCTCCTGGCAGCCAATGCAGTCCTTTGCTGCCACAAGTTCTGTGCTATTGCAGTCACAGACAATCAGATTAAATGTCCTATCACCCAGCATTGATCAGATTAGCAACCTTGTGACTATTCATTAATTGCATTTTCTCCCGGAGCCCTGTTCAACTCAATACCAAGTGCATTGTTTGTGGCATAAAAAGTAAATACAAATAGGATGTTTATTACATTTTAAAATGAACCATCTATTTCAAAGTAGGGTATAAGAGAATAGGCAGGTTAATGGAATGCTGATTTTCCTGTAGCAAAATAGTTCCACTGAGAGATTTCCCAAGTTATTAAAATAACTTTTAGGATTCCTGTTTTCTCCGTGCTTCAGGAAACTCCATGCTACCTTGGCCAAGGTGGTGGGAGCCCCCAGGCCTTCTTTCTTGGGTAGTGGAATTTGCAGAGGGCAGGCAAAAACCTCTGAAGTGAAGAAGAAAAGAAATCCCATTGTTTATGTATGTAACTAGAGACATCTCAAGTGTTATTGTGCAGAGTTTGAATACAGTTAGAAGAGCACAGACTTACCAAGGGTGTTTCTCTGCCTTGGCTGTCCCATGCCCAGGGCCCTGCCATGCTCCCTGGTGGAAGGCAGAGTTGTAGTGGAAGTCAGTGACATCCAGTCAGGGGAAGGGGAACTCTGTAGGAGCAGTCATGCCACCCTCATTCCTTCACAATGTCCTTCTGTTCTCCTATCTTTCCATGTGAAGAAACCAAGGTTCGGAGCTCGAAAGAGACTTGATAGTGTCACTCACTGGGTAGTAAAACATGTAAACCAACGTGGGTAGACCGTTGGGTCCTACCACAGGAACCCATTCAGTGTCTTGAGGGTCACAACCCTGGGTGCTCCCCACTTGGTTCCATTTGAGGACTCATAGCATTCCAGTAGGAAGAAAGTTAGAAGAAAAGTTGCTAATTATCCATAAAAATTCCCTGACAGTGAGCTCTATTAACGAGTGCAACAGTTTCTCTGGGGAAATGGTTAAGAATGTCAATGCCTGACACTATTAAAATTATATCAAATAAAGAAGTCAGGAAACTGGGTATGGGGAGACTCATAAACGGGGCTGTCACGTGTGCCCTCCAGCATGGACTATTTATGGAAAGGTTTGCATTTTTCTTATGCCCTTATATAACTTTCCTGACCTTTTCCAATCCACAAATGAAGAATTCCCACTACTTAGATTTTCTTGAACAAAATGGTGTCATAATTTCATGTTTAATGAGGTCCAGGCTCTGTTTTGGGCACTTCATCTCAGTGAATTTTAAGCTCCTTCCTCATTCCATATTGTTCCTGAAAGTGTTGGAGACAGAGTAGTGGGATTTCTTCCACGGATGTCGAGTTGTGCAGATCTCAGCCAGGCTGGCGACCCTTTGCCAATTGTCTAACTTTCAGCAGGAGGCTAACTTCTCAGAGAGGCACTTCTCTCATCTGTGAAATATAGATGGTGACCATCTCTCTCAAATCTGGCTGTTGTGAAAGCAGAAGGAGAAAATGTAATTTAAAAATAATTAGACTAAGACCAAGTATGAAGTTCTCCATCCATGGAAAGTATCATTAGAAAAAAAAATAGGTATAATCAGTATAAATCTTCTATTTTCCTTCCCAACTTTGCTATTTTCAATATATCTTTATCATTTACTTCTTATAGTTGGTGAATTTGACAGGAGCACAAATCCTCTCCAAAGCAGATTTAATTGGGGCTAAAAAGGCAGGAATCCTATAAAAGCTGAATCCCTGTGGCCATGTAAATGTGAGGGAGTAAATACTTCATTGACAGAAAGATTCCAACGTTTGTTATGCCATGAAAATGTGCTTAATTTATAAATGACAGTGATATCCCAATGGCTGAGTTAAATTCACCCTTTGAGAAATTTTAATTTCAGTGTTACTATTTTTATAACCAGGGAGTCTCTCAAGATTGTCAGTAGAAAAATAGGGGCCCACCTGAGAAACTTCAGATATATATATATATATATATATATATATATATATATATATATACACACACACACACACACACACACACACACACACACACACACACACATATATACATGAATAAATAGACTATATACGTATATATGTATACATATATATATTTCATTTTATATAGTTTAACACTGAAACGTATTTGAATAATGCCTAAGAACATGTCTATAAGAACATGTCTATTTAATTTTAACCAATGGGTTATGGGACTCATCAAAAATCAAACACAATAAAAAGGAACAATATTTATGGCATTTTAAAGCCTATCCCATTATTGGTTAGTGCTCCCCTCAATTGTTTAACTGCAATTGGTTCCACTTTCTCAGTATGGATGATTTTTATACATCTGAGTTAAAAAATAATGCTGCTTGCAAGTGAAAAGTTAAAGACCAAGACAAGGCCTATTAGAATAACATTACACTTTTTTATTCCCTGCACTTACTACGTCAATTACTAATTATTTCCCTTTTCCTATGCAACAAAATAGAAGCTATAAAATCTTTGATTTAATGAAAACTTCCTTACCAAATAGGTCCTCCAACTCTGCTGAAGGCTTTAGGTAATTTATCTATCTCAGTAGGCAATGACCTTTCGTGAATCATGAGTCATTCCTCACTCCTAATGAGATGGATCCAGATGCCATCCCACCCTCTGCGTGGGCCCCTCCTCCCTTCCTCCCGCAGAGGGAGGCTGCGCTGCTCCTGCGCCCTGCCTCCCAACTTCCCTGAGGTGGGCTGTAATTAGTCCCTGCACAGTGAACCTGCTTGGAGGGCATCTCCCTCCTCCTTGCGCTCCCTCGTTAAGGTGACTGAACATTCAATGTTCTTCTCTTAATGGCCCTAAGGAAAAAGGGGTAAGGGGTGGTGGAGGCCAAGAGAAGTTTCATTATTGTCTGAGAAGTAGAAATATTTCCTGGCACTTGGAGAGAAAGGCCTCTCTGCCTACTCTTCCCAAACCACAATTATGGAGGGAAGTAGCCAGGTATTCAGAATACTGTCTTGGGGTGGAGATTGAAGCAGCATGGAGCAGTGTGTACATGGTAGCCACCCTGCAGGCCTGTTGTTTCCTGTTTGACTGAGGAGACTCTAATGTGTGTATTTATTTGGAAGTTGTGTACATGTATTACTGACTGTATGTTATATACATGTATTACTACTTATATTTCTAATTATATAAATGTGTTATTGTGCACAGATATAAATCAGCCTTTACCAATATCTATTAAGTGCATTATAAAAGACATAAAAATAGAACTTTGAGAAGCATACCGATTAAACAAGGAAGATGAAAATAGGTTTTAATATTTTCTCCCTGTTCACTTCTGAAGTTTCTGGTAAGTCTTTTTGCTTTCTGGGGTTCCAGAGAGAGAAGAATGACCTGCACTTGTTTTGGTCTGCTTTCCCATATTACACTGTGCTGCCTACCCATGTTTGGGGTTGGGGTAGGGATTAGTAATTGAAAGATCAGTTTGTTCCCCATCCCCCTAATCCTAGCCCTGTCATGTATTTTTCATTCTATGCTTTCCATTCTTGAAAATGGACACTCCTGGGGGAGTGAAAATATTTATAGACAATAGGTCTAGAATTCCTTCCAGAATGTTCGATGATTTTACCTTCAATGTAGGTGGCCACAATGGAAGGGGCAGGCTAAGGAGGCACTAGCACAGGTCTGATGGTGACTCCACTCTCCTGCCCTGGGAAAGGCCTGTGAATTCAACACTGCCAAGGGCCTTGCACAAGGGAAAACCTGTCACCTGTCTTTTCTCAATAAGATGATCTTTCATTGCTGTCTTCACCAGAGCATTCCACTGGAGGGTGAAATGCAGGAAACTTGCAAATGTAAAAAAGCGGGTATAGCAGACGGAGGGATGTGGAGCAGTGCCAGGATGAAAATATCTACATCTGATTTTATCACTTCTTGCTGCCTTGACTGCAAAGCATAGGAAATGGTAGAAAACAAATGGCAAATTCAACTGTATAACAAATCCAGACTTTGAAATGCTGTCAACTGTCTTTAAATGAATATGTACATTCATATAACTAATTCAAAGAGGCCTACCTTTAAAGTATTTTGAATTCATGCAGTTGGATGAAATAGACTCGGCACACTAATGTGACATATAAAGTTACATTTTTTCCCCCTTCAGGGGAAAGTGGAGAGAAGAAACCCAATTCCTTTAAGTAGGCTATTTCCCCATAAGACCTATCTAAATTCAAAGATTTCCCTATCCAAATTCAAATAACATCAAGAGAGTCATGGGGAGAGATGTTATGGGTTTTTAAAAAATAATTTATTCAAAAAAGAATGAGTAGACTTCCTTGATGACCTTGTGCATTTGAGATAAGAAAGCTACCAAGAATGTTAAACACTCAAACCTATATAGTATAAAAGAAAATACTTTTCTTTAAAAAAAAAAGAAAGAAAGAAAGAGAAAAAAAAAAAAACCTTACCAATACACGGTTTCTTTCTAGGTCAATGATTTTGCTTTATTCACAAGTCTGGGTGAGGCTGGTGAGTGCGACCTGCCAAGGGAAGCCACTGGATTTGACGCATTTCAGTGTCAGCTGGGGGATTTCTGCCTTAAATCTGTCAGGATGGCCCTGTGGCCACTTCTGCAAAAACCCATGGGGACAAAATTTATTGTTATACCTCAATAGCTTTTTGTTCACCTCCGAAATAGGGGTCCTGGGTCATGCTAACGATTGTGGAGACAAAATGCTTTCTCTATATTTTATTAAACAGATCTCTTAATAATTAATCAAATGTGAAATTTTTTTTCCATCACTGACACTCAAGCTAAAGCATTGTGCTGGGTTTTTTTCCTTCCTCTTTTTTCCCCTTCAGGCTGTTTCTTTTCCTTTTAAACCACCCTCTGTGGATTCTTTCTGCCACAAAACAAGGGAGTGGGTAAAGTCCGATTTACGACTTGGCTTTTTAAACTATGATCACCCCTCTGGGCTTCTCCTGAAGAAGGGTTGGGGGATTTTGTTGATTGTCAGATAGAGACCTGAGAAAATCTGTCACCTCAAATCCATAGAGGGGCCATGATACCATGGATAGAAAGGGCTGTGCAGAGGCCCACTCTGCTGTACCAAGCAAGGTGCCTTGAATGAGAGATGGTATCATTGCAATAGAAAGCCTATGTTTCAAGGAGAAAAGAGCTTAGTAAGATTTACTTTCTTCATTTCCTGCCGGGGTAACATGTATATGTATGTGCACCTATGTACACCTATCAGAGCTGAGCTATTAGTCCTGGGTTCCATTTCTGGGTTCTCAGCAGTGGAGTCTGCACTACTTACAGCCAGCCTGTCTTAGAGGATGGGTGGTGTCAGGGCCCAAGTCACTGACAGATTAACACTAGATAAGGGACATTGTTAGGGAAATGCACAGCAAGCAGTTCTTCTGACCTTTCCTCACTAAAAGGTTAGAATGAAATTAGAGGTGGTCTTTCATTGCTGCCTTCATCAAATACCCCATCCAAGTGTTTAAGATATGAACCTGGCGAATATAGAGCTACAGAGAGTGTGGGGGGAATGTGGAACTGGGTTTGTATCACAAGGGGCCTCCGAGGAGTCAGTGTAGGTGGATGCACAGCTGAAGCTACCAAGCTAGGTGATGCAAAAGCCAAGTGGGCAGCAGGAATGGTTTGGAAACGCACGCAAGAGCAATGACTGCTGGCAGCAGCGTCAATATTCTCCCTCTGAGCACTAATTACATTATTAAGCAAACAGACCAACACAGGGTCTGAGGGACAGAAACATGTATTTAGAATCCAGTCACTCTCAGCTTGGCTGTAAATAACAATGTGGGGTCCACAGTTCTTTCCAACCCAAGGGCACTACTGGATGCTTTCCTTAACTTGGCTTTGATTTCCTAAGTTTGAGAAAGGAAGTATTGCTTTCCATGCAGACCATTCTAGGAAGAGTCAGATCTTCTACCTTCAATGCTCCCCTGTGCTCTCAGCTGTTTCTGAAAGGCAGTCAGCAGCCAGCACCTTCCCAGAGGAGATGCAGGACTCAGGAGGCACATGGGTTCCAGGAGTGGCATCTTGCGTTTTCTTGGCTGCAAACAGCACACACTTGCTAATTAGACCTTTGCAACACACAAGAACCCAAATCTCCTTTGATCTAGCTAAATCCAGTCTAAAGAGGTGGGTGTAAACACAGGATTAGAAGAAACCAGGAACAACATGGAAAGGATTTGTATGCAATGGGAGTAAATCTGTTTCAAAAAAAGTCTAAGAGGAGCTCGCAGAAGGAAATCTGTAGCAGGCTGAGCCAGCCGGGTGAATGGCAGAGAGAATAGAGGCTATTTGAATACTGATGTGGCCCTCACTTTCTTCCATTTCCATTAATGACATGCTCATCAAGGGCAAACAATGGGACCGGCTGCCGGCGCCTGTCACAGTGTGTGGGTGCTGGGATGCCAGGCTGTCATCCCCCGGCTGCATTTAGAGACCTGCACGCTAATAAGAAGTGCTCTGTGCCGTCAATGCAGACAGGTGCTTCCGCGGCTGGGACATGCTCCATTCCCTTCCCCCTGAAACCCTCCTCTCCCAGCCCCCCTGACAGACACCATGAAATGCACAAATTAACAGCCCCATCATGTTGGGCTGCTGCTGCCTGCGGTGAAAGCAGAAAATCAAGTTGTCACCCAGGGTGCAGTGATAAAGCCACAGCCTCATTTCTCTGTTGGTGCCCTATAATAGCAAATGCCAGACAGCTGGATGGATGGGAGGCTTTAGATTAAGGCCTTGATGCACTCTGGCCAGAGAATTAGTAGTTGCTGTTTCCATGTGGATATTCTGTTCAAAACAAACATCTGGAGAGAGCAAAGTTTCCTAGAGCGGACCTGTCCTTTGCTTCTTTTGGAATCAAAGGAAACAGCCAGAAGAGAGTGGTGTTTCCTTTAAAAATAAATAAACAAAACAAACAACCTCTCCCACAAAACCCCCCTAAGATTCCAACTCTGAATGGGCTTCAAATTTTAGCAGAGAATCAAGAGATACGGGAAGGTTAACAAGTTGGCAAAGAGTACAGAGCTGAGGGCAATCTGTTGATGTAGAGAACAGTTCTTTGAACCTTGAATTCTCCCATCCAGAGTCTTCACCTTCCTTATTAAAAAAAAAAAAAAAAAAAAAAAACCAACCAAACAACCAACCAACCAAACAAACAAAAAAAAAACCAAAAAAAAAAAAAAAAAAAACCTTCGGGGTTTTAATAACCAGAGTAATCTGCCTAAAGCTTCCCTCTCATCCCAGATCTTTCCATTCCTCACTGTGTGTCTGCATAAACAGAAGCTATTTTCATGAAACAATACGTACAAATGGCTGTGCCTGCCTGGCCCCATAGCCATTGGCTCTTCGCGTCTGGTGACCTGACCCACAGTGGGCTAATATTTGCCCTGGCCAAGTGTGCAAAAGGAAAGAAAGGGGCCCTGAGCCCTTCAGACTCCAAGGAGTTTAATGACATAATGGCCTGAGAACTTCAACATAAAACAGGGAGAGCAACTAACGAAACTTACAACATAAAACCCCCCTCCTGTCATTTTTATAGTAACAGTAAAACACTTTATTGAATTTATGAGCTACATAATGACTATGAAGAATGTAACTTGAATTAGAACCAACTTGGAAGTATAATATCAACTATAAACCCTTTTCTATTACCCCATCCCTTAGCTTTTTCTGTCCTCTTCTTTTTTAACCAAGGGACACTGACCTCCTCAGACTTATGCCTGAGACACAGTCTGCAACTTGCTAATAAATCTCAACTTTTCCTTCAGAGCTTCACAACGGACAAACCTTTAGGGGTAGGATACTCTCTGGGGGTGACCATTCCCTTTCAAAGCCTCGGGTCTATTAAAATGCATCGTAGGAAAGAAACCAGTTAGTCTTTTCTTTGCATAAAGCCTGTCAAATTGAGAGAATCTCTAGGGATATACATCAGATATTTCATTATCTGTAACTCCATATTGGAATGGCCTTTCCAAAATGGAAACTATAACCCCCTTGGAAGTTTATGAAAAGCATCCTCAGCCAAGGATGCAGTGAGCAAGTGGGGTGCTGGTCAAGTTTCTAATGACTGGAGGTGGGGGGAACATAGATCACTCAGTTAAGCAGCATGCTAGACTCTGTTTTCTGTTTCCATTTCACTCCTTAAGTCTTTCTGCTCCCCAAGGATTTTTCTGAAGGGGTAATAAAATAAAATGGGTGAAACAAAGCCATAAGCCAGTTAAGTCTGAAAGACATGTCATCTCATCTAAAAGGAAGAAACGGACCATTTCCATGCCTAAGGCTGACAGCAACGCCTGAGCTGGCAATAGTGCTATTCCATTTGATTTATAGAATAATGGGGTGACAAATGATGACAAAAATAAACTTTTACTGCACTGAACTGCTCCTTTATTTATGAAATTTGGCCAAGTAGTGAAATCTTTTATCTGCAAGTTGTAACATGGAGTGGGAACGAGCGATTATGGTGTGGTAATAGTAATCCAGCGATGGAGGCTGAGTCAGTTGGAAATGGATTGAGGTAAAATAACTACCGCACCATGATAAATGTGAACAGCGCTTTGCTGACAGATGATCTAACAGGTGTTCATAACAACTATATAAGAGGATTTATTTATGACCAGCCACAGCCGCGGCACTGTAAATCAACTCCAGCAGCTGCACGCCGCTGAAACCAAGTCCCTGATGGAGGAACGGTGCGAGAGCCCAAAGAACACAATTCACTCCAGAATCTTAATCATCAAATAACATTTTTTTAGGTAATTATACCACAGCACAGAAATCATGATTACTTTCAATTAGAAAGCTGAGCTGTCCATAACTTTGTTTACAAAATATTTTTATTTAGGCCCTACGGTTTGGATGAGGCCTGAGCCAAATGAAGACTTGGGGGTCAAGGAAAGAGTGCCCTTGGGTGGTGGAGATTGCTCCATTTTTAAGGCCCCCAAATCAAACTGAAGTTGGGAGAATATTTGGTTCTCCCCAAACTTCTACAGCAGCCTGCCCTTGGCAGCACATTGGAGTTCATACTGTAGCCGTGGATGCCACTCCGGATTCTATATGTAGTTTATTGCCAGAGGGGAATGAACATTAGAAAACGAACTCATTGGAACTATGCTGGGGTTCAGTTTAGGCTGAGAGGCCTATTTTCATTCAACCCTTCTTAACCAATTTGCCAAGGTAGAACTTAACATTTTTTCTTTCTGTAGATTATGGTCTTAACAAGGCCTTTCTGTTATTCACGAAGAAAGTTGACCCTAACACAAAATCAGAGTCCTCATTCATTACATTGCTTAAAAAAAAAAAAAAAAAAAGTGGTTCTTACATGGGGGTGAGAAGATACTCTTCAGCCATGGAGAACCCAAACCTTGGGCTGGTTTCAATTTGTGAGAGCAAAATCTTCTCTATCTCCTTCCCACACTTCTTTCTGATACTTCCTTCATGGCAACCTATCAATTCCTATCCACTCAGGCCAGTTAATGTGCAGGGTAGAGAAGGTGAGTTTTCCTATCCCAATTGCTGGTGTAGACTCAGGCCTGACACGAATGAGCCTACTGGTACTATTATCCACTGGTCAGGACAAAGATTTTTCTAGATTTAAAACTAGATCTTTGATATCTCTGGCCCTCAAGATTGTAGAGGAGAAACCAATGTTTTAGGTTGTCATTAAAAGAGAAATTCAAGTTGATTCTAATAAATCCTTATTTGAGTTTGAGGGTTTTGGATCTTTTTTTAGATTTACAGAATCAACTAAGAATTAGGCAGATCAGTGACTATGTCTTATACTGGCTTCACAGAAAAACCAAACAAAGGGAAAAGACTTATTAGACATTTTAGTATTATCTCATCTCACACTTAACTGGTAAACAGACTCTAGTGGAATTTAGATATTTTGATTAGAAGTTTGAAAAGACTCATTTTAGAACCTGCAATGGCTTAGAAGATAACTAAAATGCCCAAGGAAAGATCTCACTTCAGCCTATAAGCCAGAGCCAATGCTACTTCAACAGGTCCCTATCTTCATTTCTGCCTCTACACCGTTCACTAATGCAGCATATCCCCATCCACACACCTCAACTGTTTGCTTTCTTCCCTAAATTACTGCAGGCCATTGAGAATGACTTTAAGGACAGAAAGACTATGGGAAGGGAATGGAGAAGTGAGGCAAGAACAGGAACCACACCACTTTCTGACATGTGGCCAATGTTGCTTTCTGTACAATGTCGTTTTAAAAACACTTTAAAGACACAGCCTTAACTGAGGACTATATATTCTCCTTTTTGCCACTCCTGGAAACACTTTTCTGTTTTTCTAAAGGCCACCCCACTTTTAGAACTAGGCTTCATCGCCTCAGTTGAGACCTCTAGCCCACTGATCACTTCTTCCCCTACACCCAGTGACACTGGCTGCTGTTTGGCAATCATGCCACTGCCTCACAGCGTTTCTCACAAACCATCTCAGCTTCCCAACAGCTATGCTCCAAGTCTGTTGGTCAAGTGATCATATGGAAAATGTTTTTCCTCAGAAAAACAGGTGGCTTCCTGGGTCAGATCATAAAATTCTCTTTACTCTAAAACACAGCTGGAAAGTGGTAGAAGAAGTAAAGTTACCAACATTGAGAGTAAAGCATTCAGTGAGTGTGCTGAATGCTGTTTGTCAGGCAGACACAAAGACAGGAGATGGAGACTTTGTGAAGACTCCGAAAGAATCTTCTGGTCCATCCACCAAGGGCACATTTTTCTATTAGTCATAATTTCCATTCATCTAAGATTATAACTAACACTATCATAAATGTGAAATACTTATTACCATTTTTTGGTTGTTGTTCCTCCAAAATCTCAGGAAGACAGTGAAAGTGATCATGAAAATTCTCCCTGTTGAATGGTCAAGCTAAAAGGCAGAGGGAAGGAGAAAGAGGGCTTAGAGACAAGCAACTGTGGTCAGCAGGTACATGTCATTTGATTAACCAACTTACAATTGATAGAAGAACAAAACAAAAGTGAACCCTATTACTGGCCAGTCTGGTTGGGCTGCCTGTGTGAGGAGCGGGCAAAGGTAAAGAGGTCTGGGGCTGATGATGTGAAGTGGCTTGGCTTGGCACCAGAGGGAAGGAGGGGTGCGGGGAAGGTGAGACTGCATTAGTGGCGCACAGCAAAAATTTGTGGCAAACCAGGGCTTGTTAATGTGGTGAGGTCTACGTCATCACTTCTTTTTTGACGGGTAAATTGTGAGTTTTTTGGGGGGAGGGATATAGAGCATCATCTTGTATTGACCATACCCGCCCCCCCCCCAAAATGCTTATTGGACAGTCTTTAAGTAAAAGATGAGACAGTCATCTATGTTAATTTTGTGTTATACCCCTCTTTCCCCCACTCTTATTCTGTGAAAAGAGGTTTTTAACTCTCTCTTCCCCTCTCTGGTAATGGGGACTTAACCCAGGAACTTTACCACTATTTGTTCTCTCTTTAAACCAAATTCCTTATTTAAAAAGGTCAGAAAGATGATAAAGTAGGAACAGGAGGGAACAACGTTAGGTTTTCCTTTACCCAAAATTTAAACAAACTCCCCTTGGTATTCATCATCATTCTGGATTTTTTACATTCTCTCTCTAATGTGACATCTCAATTCCTAACAATAGAAACACGAGTTATAAGGGCAAACTTTGTAAGTTATTATAAAGTTATTCATATGTTTGCAAATTGTTCTTAGGAAGGGCAAGTATACACTATTTCAATCTAATAAGTACTTTGTTATAGTCTCTTTAGGACAAAAAAAATTCTTTTTCTACCAAATATGAGGCTGTCTGAAAAATAATATGAGAGCCATTCTTCAATATTGGTATACATAAAATGTCCTACTAAGTGATCATTAAAATGAAAAAATATAGGTAGAATTAAGAATTCAGGGCTGGGGCTGAAGCTCAGTGGTAGAGCGCCCACCTCACACGTGTGAGGCACTGGGTTCAATCCTCAGCACCATATAAAAATAAATAAAGATATTGTGGCAACTACAACTTAAAAAAAAATTCAACATTGCCTAGCTTGATTCAATGGAAAAATTTAAAGATAATCATGATTACAATAAAGAAAATATGAAGCAAGGAACTCTGAATTATTGTAAAAGAAAAAACAAACCTTAAATTTATTACTTTGGTCATTTTTCTGATTTAATTTATGGGAAAATATTTTAATGATGCTAAGTTGAAACTACTTCAAATAATAGGTAACTATACAACTGATATATCCATTAAATATTAACTAGTTCATACTACATTGTAGTACTGATTTAATATAGATTTTAAATTTAAAAGTTGGTGGCCAAAAATAACTTATTTAAAAGTAAAGTCCTACTGAAATTTCCTTAGTTTTAAAAAATACAAATGTCTGACCTAATTTCAAAGACAAGTACCTTAACTGAAATGGAGTAAATTAAATTCCATGCATGTATGACTTTTTTCAAAATGAACCCAATGCTCTAATTAAAAAATGGGGATAATAATAATACCTCAACTCAATGTACTGCTCCAAACTTAAATAAATTAATTCCTGTAAATTACTTAGTACAATCTCAAGCATACAAAATTTAGTAGATGTTAAAAAAAGATGAGTACCCTAATTTAAGAAAAATAAAAAACTCTTCTATATCATAACATGCATTTTCCCTGCCTGATGACAATAATTTCCCCCCCAAAATAGATATTTAGTCTGTCAAATTCTGTATAACATTTCAAAAGTTATTGATTAAAAATCTGAAGTTATGAAGCCCTGAGAAATAGGGATAATGAGAGAAATGCCAACGGACAGCAATTATAGAGTTGCTTCTGGGCATATTACTACAGCACACAGGCTTCAGAATGAGAACCATTTGGCTTTTACAGCAATACGATCCGATCCTGTGCCACTTAAGTGATGGGGACATTCTGAGAAATGTTTGTTAGTGACTCAGCATTGCATAAACATCACAAAGTCTGTTTACACCAATGAAGTCACTAGATGATATAATCTTACAGGTCCATCTTCCTAAGGACAGTCCACTGCTGATCAAAACATGTTTATATGGCAAATGACTACTTATTTTCTCTTAGATTCACTGCTATATTTCAGCAACAGAAAATTTAACCATTTTGTTTACTTTCTCCAGCTTTTTTGGTGGTACTTGAGTTGAACCCAGGAGTGCTTTACTACTGAGCTTCATGCCCAATGTTTTTTAAAATGTTTTGAGACAGAGCCTTGCTAAGTTGCCAAATCTGGCCTTGAACTTGCAATCCTACTTCAGCCTCTTAAGTTGGTAGGATCATAGGCATGCACCACTGCACCCAGCTTCTCTCCAGTTTTTAAACTTGAAAATTTAAATAATTTTCCATAGTCTGTTTTGTTCCTCTCAAAGTTTATGTTCTAAGAATATACATTTTTTTTAACCCTTTGTGTATGCTCTAAAATGTTTCAATGCATCTTCCTTTTTATTTAAAAAAAATCAATATTGTAGACAGGTGCTTTGGTACATGTCTATAGTCCTAGCTACTCAGGAGGCTGAGGCAGAGGATTATTGGAGCACAGAAGTCTCAGGTCAGCTTGGGCTACACAGTGAGACAACACCTCCAATTAAACCAAACCAAACTAAACAACAACAAAAGAATCACTTATGTGGCTTTAAACAAAAAGAACTGACTTGCTTATATTATCTTGTTATCAGAAAGGTAAGGACTGAGGATGTAGTTCAGTGGTAGAACACTTGCCTAGTATGTAGGGGGCCCTGGTTTGATCCCTACTCAAATACACACACACACACACACACACACACACACACACACACGGTAAATAAAATTTCAACTGGTTTTAAAGAGGTAATAGTTTTTCAGATTACAGAACAATCTCATTAAGAACAGTAATGAGTCTAGAATTACTAAACATTAGAAGAAAACATCATAATATGTTGATCGTATAACTAGTTTTTAAATTTCTACAATTAAGTATATACTAGTTAGTTCCTACCAAAGTTGAATACCAAGGTTTGTAAAGGAAAAATGAAAATCAAAGAATTTATTCAGCAGGAATAGGAGATCTTACAATCAAATCTCTACTAGTACATTAAAACTGCCCAGAAAGAGATGTATTTTATAACACAAAAGATTTTTTTTGTTATTAAATACACTACTTTTTTCTTTGAAGTTAACTACTCTGTAACAAAATAGAAAATTTACCTAAGATTTGAAACTGTTTTCTCTCTCACTAACTAAGCCTTCTTGATGCTCTGTATAATGTAACACTCAGAATATTTACTTTATAAGACAGAAAGCTCAGCATAGGAACTTCGGGATTATAAACAGTTTCTCATTAAAAATATAGAGACAAACACTATTTATGTGCTAGTTTATTTATCTTATTATTCAGAAATAAATTTCATGATGACAGTTGTCAGTAACCAATTTCAATACCAGGAAATTCAAAGAACAAAATTTTGCAGAGACCACGTTTTTGCATTTAATTTAAAAAAGTATGCTATCTAATTTTCATCCGTGAAGCTATTTCTTTGTTAATGTTTGCTTACTGCTGAATGGCAGATGATTTTCAATACATTTAAATATCTGATTCACGTCCATCATTGTCGAAAGAGAAGGAAGATGAGGAGGCCAAAAGAAGTAGGACAGAGAAAATGCCACATGGATTCAGGAGTTGAGATAACTGACAGTAAAATATATGTTCTTTGGTTAGCAAAGCGAAAAGGGGGAAAGTATTGCATACATGATGGATACACACTAGCATTCTAAAGCAGGAGACAAGAATGTCAAGAGTGTATTCTTCCCCCACTGCCAGATGGAAGGGCTATTATTATAAATGAAAGGCAGCAGTAGTGGATGCCAGGCACTTTTGTTGTGTGCCAGATTCTGAAGTCCAGATGTAAGCAGGTTACCCCTGGGACAGGACAGGCTTCAGCTCCCGCAGCAGAACAGAACCAATCACAGTTTTCTCAGTGTTTATGATAAGCTGGGCTGTGGAGCCTTCCTTCAGTTCCACTGTGACTAGCATCAATGACCCACTGTGCACAGTTTTAGCTGCAAACCTGGAAGAAAAAAAAAAAGACTTTTTATCACAGACGGGGAAAAAAAGGAGACAGTGTAAATTCAAATAGGTTTAAAATAACTCTTTTTTTCTCAAATGAAATACTTCATTGCAGGTTCCCTACTGCCAAAAACCCAAAGCCAAGCATTCCTGTTACAAAAAAAAAAAAAAAAAAAATCAATAAACTGTCCAGTCCATGCATACCAAAAGCAGGTAATTTAATGCATTTTAAAAACCGATCAGGAAAAGGGAGTCTATTTTATTTATTAGTTTGAATGACAGATATATTTGTATAATTCTGTGATGTATTTGGGAAGCAACCATTCAATACATAACAACTCACCATGCACAGGGCCATTTAAAATAAGCCAATTGATCTACATATTTAAAACACATGAAGAAAAGGTACCTTTCTCAAAGAGCTTGAAAATTTTAATTCCTCAGATCTGAAAATGATTATGCAAGAAGTTAGATAATTTTATGTACATTATAAAATTCTTACTAAGTCTCACTGAATTCACTCATGTAAAAATATTCAAATTCAATCTCTAATGTTAATGATGACCCGAAATAAAATCACGTGACAGCCAATTGCAATCTCACACTTCCCTCTCTCTCTTAAAAACTGTTTGGACCATTAGATCCTTCTTTTTGCTTTAGAATATAATAGAGGAAACTTGAGGTCTAATGCTCTATTACTAAATTCCAAGACATGAAGAACCTACTAATTACATGGAATTAAAAGCAAAACTAGCCTTTTAAGCACTGCAATTGACTGCAAAGCCGTTGGAGGCACAATGAACTTCTGTCAATCCTGCTAATTCATTCTGCACGCACAGTTGAGCCCCAGAGGAGGAAGAAGAGGATAGGAACCTCCCATGCCTCCATTTTCCACATGGAGCATGTTCCACACAGTTTTGGGGGGAGGGAGTCTGATTGCAGGGATGACTGGAGAAAAACAAAGTTGCTGCACATGAGCTTTTGAAAACACTAACAAGTGTAGAGCAGGTCTGTGACCTGCTGTGACCCCACTTTGCAGGGCCAATCCCCTTTCCCCTTTCTGTATGACACGTGTCTGAATCTGAGCCATCTGCCTCAATTTGCGCGACATCTTCAGCCACAATGGCACCCAGTTAGCCCTGACAACAGCTCACAATACATAAAAATAAAACTGCCGTGCTGACAGCACGCTGCGGACTATTCAAGAGCAAACCAACTGGTCAGTGTCTCATGTCTGACAATTAGCATGGGCCTTGCATGGAGCTCACGGTGTCCTCAGGGATCTGTTTAATTACCATCAACATAAAAGAGGGAGTTTATCAGGAGACACTCAGAAAAACTTCACTCCCGACTTAATTAAAATATTAGCCACTTAAGCAGGAAGCAGATTCTCTTTAAATGAAAAGTAATTTCTTTTTTGAGTTTTTAAAAAATGATCTTATAACATGGTAGATTCCTTTTCTTAAACCCCAACAAGTCATTTTTGGCCTAAATAGAATCAAGAAAATCATTTTTTCAACAATAATTAGCATAATACATCGAAAGCAAAACAAATATGCTAACCATAATAAGTTGAAAATATTAACAATACTTGGAAGTTGTATTTTTAAATGTTAGCTAATGAGTTGTTGACAAAGTACATTAGAAACCTTCCTAGTAATCTATGTACTGTCTTCAAACATGCTGGAAACTTGCAAGGAAACTCATAGAGCAGTTTGCCTAAGGAGAAAAGCAATTTTAAGTAACCAGTTTAGGAATATAAACCACACCAATGTTTAAGAGGTTTTTATAAAGCTCTTACAATCATATCCATCTGCTTTTCAGATATGCATACAAGAGATTAGAAACTGGGTACCTCAATTTCCTTTTTGAGAGAACAAGAAAGATCTCCAGTCCCCAAATGACCTCTCCTTTCTGTCTCTCCTTGAAGGTTTATGCAATTCTTTTGTCTAAATTTTTAAGGCTCTTATGTTTCATAGGAGAATGCTTTTTGTACATTTTGGTTAAACTTTGTCACTAAAGGATACAAGGATCTATATTGCCATTCATTTATACAACTTTCCCACAGAGTTGGCCATCATATCTGTAATTCATTCAACAAATACTGCAGCAGAGGTTCCTATTGCTGACAGGGTTATAATTATGTAAACAATAGTCTTATTAGTCCCTTTATTTACTTAACACTTGTGCCTTGGGACTATAGAGAAGGAGATCCTATCTGAATAGGAACACAAAAGCACTGTTGTTTTAATTTCAGGGTTACATAGCCTCAAGGCACATTTTATATCTTTTCTATTAAAAACTAAGAACCAATGTTAAAATAATACAAACTTGGCAAGGACAAATGTCATTTTTGGTGTCAGTGTGTTTACAGAGATAAAATAAAAATTGTGTCTTATATTGTGTTTTTGAAACCTTATTACCATGATATTCTCAACGCTATAAAGAACAGGGGCATGAATGAAAAGAGGCATTTGCTTACACTGCAATGGAAACATGCTCGGCAAACTGTCCTAGCAACAAACTCTGAGATGATGTAAAAGCTCCTGCCTGTTAATGAGGTCTCCATGTTCTGGTGGGCACACATGGTGGAAGCAATGCTTTAAAGGAGGAGACCAGAAGATCAGATGTTCTGACATTCTCATTTCACAGTTCAAAAAGGATGTATTTAATTGGAACACAGCATGATTGCAATTGGTTTGTTTTGGTCCATGGAAAGCAAAAGCCACTCCCCAAAGTTATTAATCCTTTCACTCCTCAGTGGGCTATGTTTTAACATATATTTAAAAGATAGGGAAAAAGAACTACTTAGTACATAATAAAAGCTAGCTTTTATATATAAGACACATTGATTGTAAATACTTATATGCTAAACTTAATGACTGACATCAGATCTCTGTACTTGGCCTCAAACTATGATCACACTGGGACATAATTTTTTTTGGAAATGTCAGAAGATTTTGATCACTGTAATGACAGCAGCTACCATACATTAAAAGCTTACTATGTGCCTGCTGGTGGGTCCTAATACTTCACTTGCATTACTTCATTTGACTCTATGAGGCAGGTCACAATGAGAGAGAAGGGAACTGAGGCCCTAAGATATTGAGGCACTTGCTCAGGGACACAAGAGCCAGTGAATGGTGGAGTGAGACTTTGCACTCAAGCATTCTGATTCCAGGTCACACATATTCCTCCAAAATGTGGAAAAGTGTACACTTAATATTTGTTTTCTTGTCAGGTAAACTAAGGTGTTTCCTATTTATGTGTAGTGTAAATAATCTATTATTTTCCAAAAACTTTAGGGATGAAGATTTTTCCCTTCAAAAATTGTGTACTTGACTTTGTAGTATTCTATAATTCAAAGCATTATGGCTTGATCATTTGTTCTACTTTTAATTCTTTCCCTCAAGAGATATTTTTAAAATGTTCAATATCCCCCATCCCTCACTCCCTCAAAAGTCACTAGCAATGAAAAATAGAAAACCTTTTTGAAAGGAGCTGTAACACAGGGAAGGACTACGGGGAGACCAATCAACCTCGAAAACCAGTAACGCCACAAATGAGAACAAATAAGTGAGATGACAGTTAAAGATGTATTGCCTATGTATGATGGGCTCCATGTTATTAAAAGGATACCATCTAGATATTTTTCATAATTTTTCATTTCATTCTACCACTAATCACTTGCTGTTTATGATCACCAACCAAGAAGGTAAGACTGGCTATTTCTGCATTTTACCTTATATTTTTTCTATTAGCTCCAGCAATTGACATTTAATTTTTATTGAATTTCTAAGATTTAAGAGAAAGACAAAATATGAAGGGAGATGAGTAGAGTAAGGGGGCCGGGAATGGGAGAAAAGAAGGAGAAAGAAAATACTGGGGAGTGATACTGGCAAAATTATATTATTATATTGTGTGCATGTATGAATATGTAACAATGAATCCCACCATTATTTACAACTATAATACACCAATAAAAATTATGGAAAAAAAGAAAAAGACAAAATAAACTGGTTGTAAGAGTTAGATGAAAACATGTTTCACTCTTATTAAAAAGTTATTCTGGCCTAACTATTGTCAGAATTATAAAACTGGCTAAATAAATCAACAATTTGAACACATATATTATGTATAACACATAAGCCACACTTTATAAGATTCGTGAGGCATTGGCTATGGACCATAATGCTCTTTGTTAAAAGGAACAAAAGTCACATGATTCAATTGTTCTAACAATTAAAATGTTAACAGCACAACACAGACTTAAGAATATTTATCTGAACGAGGCTGCATCAACCTCCAGGGTATTCACAAACATCAAATTTCTTACGCAGAATCAGATTTGCTACACTTAATGCAACAGCTCTGAGACATGCTTTTTCTTCTCTTGGATAGTCTTCCTGGTTTCTGATTTTTCTATTCTGAGTTCAATTTTCTTGTGCTTTCTGTTCTGCTGGTTACCAGAAGCTGTGACAATGGCCCACTCAGGCTAAAACTTTTTTTTTTTCTACTCTGTACATGAAGCCTTCAATTACTGCCTGGTGAAGCAGACAGAATCCTATTAGTAAGAAAGACGATCACAAGATGCAGTGCCCTGCCCTAGCTGTATAAAAATAATTAGTCCAAAGTTGACAAATGTGTAATGAAGTCGCACAATCATTATATGTAAGAAATACTGGTTTGAATAAGCCTCCTAAACATCAATACCAAAGCATGGTGATTTGGAGCGTTATCATCTGAAAGGATTTAAAATTGTAAATCCTTATTAACTTGAGTTAATATACAAACATTTCAAACAGGCAGAGAATTTCAAAGTTGTACAAAATTCTATTTTTGACTATATGACTGGACTGTAATGTTATTAATATAAGAAAAAAATTACATGCGACTATGGTTTGGAGAATTTATTCAAAGCCACATATTTTTTCTCTATTTTTAAGAAATTGTCCAATAGTATTGTAATATTTTCATCTAACGTTCAAATGAAGAGTTAACACCAAAAATAAACTACCATCATAATTAGGTCTATTTTCTATTTTAAATTTTAAAGATGGTATAAACAATTACTCCTGCCCTATCTTATCAATGTTGCATTCTCTTTATACAG
The DNA here is from genome assembly GCF_052094955.1 of Ictidomys tridecemlineatus. NCBI lineage: Eukaryota > Metazoa > Chordata > Mammalia > Rodentia > Sciuridae > Ictidomys > Ictidomys tridecemlineatus. The sequence goes on from NC_135477.1 coordinate 88,348,338, forward strand.
AAAAAACTTAAAAAAATCCAGGTACACTTTTCCTCAAGGAAGGCATAAAACATTCTAGTTCTTTCATATCATTTCTGATTTGTCTGGTGGAGGAAGGATAAGGTGGAGGTTAACAAGAGAAAATAAAAAAGTAAAATAAATAAATTCCCGCCTCAATCTGTTTGATTGCTTATAAAACTGTCAACTCAGAAGGAAAGAATACCCTTTTCATTTTTACATGAAAAGTTATATATTCCTATTTGCAAAACTGTTACATTATAGGACATTACCTCACAATGGCTACATGAAATAAAACTTAAATACAGAATGTTTTAATGATAAAATCAGCTGCATAGCTTGGTTACTTCTAAAATAGCCAAGTATGCTTTCTATGTAAAAATTAACTGAGGTCCACACTTGTTTTTCAATGAAATGCTGCTCAGTCAGTGGAGTCCAAAGCAGTCAGATAAAAAAGCAGTGCTGCCCTCTAGTGGACAACTACTCGTTTGAGAAAGAACTCTGGATGATTAAATAGGTTCCACAACTCTTCAGTTTTGTTGGAGACAAAACTTGTCATACTATAGAAAAGACCTAAGCCTAACATCTTTACACCAACACCTGCTTATAAAAAATTCTGTTTTAGCATAAATGGAATTGGTTAACAGTAGTCTCAAGGCTTATAAAATTAGGACATTAAAACTTTAAATGTTATTTGATAAGCAAAAATTGTTTTCCATTATGATCCTCCAAAATTGCCCAGAATTTAAATCTAGAGTTACCAAGAAAAAAGAAAACAAGTAATAAACAAAAAAACTCCCCCAAGGGTTAATCAATTTATGAACAGAATACAGATAAATATTCAAGATCCCACTAGGAATTGAGTATACCATTTGTTCTTTATAATCCTAGTACTAGCAGAACCTGGGATAAAGGTCTTCAAAAGACTGAGCGAAGAAGTTAAATGCTACAGATCTAATATATATGTATTTCTTCTTTTAAAGACCCTTTAACAGTTGTTTGCTAATGGTGATTAATTGAATGAGTTTAAAGTCTAGAACTGAAAGTTATTCTTTACCTGTATTTTAATTAAATAACAAGATTTTAGTCTTAAACCTGAAATAAACTGCCTTAATATGTTCATAAATTTAAAAGTCAATGACCAGACTGCTAGGGATACAGTGTTCAATTCACAACACCAGACTTTCCAAACAGTTAAGAACCGACATGACAATAGTAAAACATTTACTTTACTAAAACTTATTACCTGCAAGTTGTATATATTCAAAATCTGAAAATTGAAAAAGTAAAAGGGTAAACAAAAGCCAAACCACTAGTTAAGATATATGGAGGAAAAGGAATATGAGTACTAAATTTAAGTTAATAATGAATGCTGTTCTAGCTAAGAAACAAAATAGAACCATGGCAGACAACATATTCACTCAAATACCACATTCTCTCTTTTATAGGGTCAATTTGATGTTTATGAAAAAGCCAGATGAGTATGAAGTGTGACAACTCTTTTCAATTATAAGATTGTATACAAATGTCAGAATATGGGTTAAAATGTGAAATGGTTGAGATAGCTGAAAAGACAAACTTTAACTTGTGATCATACCACTGTAATGTACTACTATCCTAAACATACTATCTTAAATGCTGGGATAGATATAAGAAAAAAATTAAACATTTTGCCTGAGGCTGAAGTGTAAAGCATGAGTGGTAAAGCATGAACTTATTGGCATGTGTGAGGCACTGGGTTTGATTCCCAGCACCAATAAGCAAACATACATCTTGCTAGTATCCCTGTATAAAAGGAAATATATAAATACATATTTATATATAAATATAGTTTATATAAATTTATAAATATAGAAAAGACATTTTACAATGTGTCATGGGGCTATCATGACTTCTTGATTATCCAGGGCAGCCTCAACCTGTGGACTTTGGAATGTGTGCCTTATTGGATGGCACTTAAGAGTACTGGCCAATAATACCAATAACAGGCAGATACTAGGGCCCTGTCCCAGATGTGCTAAACTCAGTTTTGGGGGTGGGTTCCAGGAATCTGAATTTTATACAAACTCCCATATGATTTTTTTTTTAATGTAGAGAAAAACCCAAAGATTCTAAAGCTATAGATTTTTAGTTTTCTGCTTTTTGGCCACTGTATTTCTCATTAGCACTGTTACCACAGGACAACAATGTAATAAAAGCAAATGCACCCCTGCTTCTACACTATTGAATATGGAACCTTCCTCTTAAAAGCTTACTGGATTTTTCTCAGAAGATCACAAGTAATTTTTCCTGGCCCTGGATGAACCCAGGAATCCCATTGCTGGTCCTGCTAATCTCCTCCCTTAGAACATATTAGATCTTGATGGTTTCTCTTTGCAGTCCATTCATATTCTGGTGTAATGCTGTCCATTTTGCCTTTTGTATATAATTAATTTATGGATTAGTTCATCAGGATTGACTTACATAATACATTCAAAGGCTTTTACAATGGAAATAGTACATCTCATATATTTTAATACAAATATCTAACAGGAAATGAAGATATTCAACTACATATTTAATAAATGCTTTTAGATGATGAGAGAACTTCTCATTTCTACAGAATTTCTTATGAAGTGGTAACTGTAATCTGGAAAACACCATATGGGCACAATGATCACACCTACAGATTGCAATAAGAGTTTTGTTTTCAAAGAGCAGCTTTGTCAAATCCCAAACAAGTACCACAGACATAGAGATAAAGCTAGTTTTTCAATACTGTTTGGCTTTCTGATTCTATCTCCCATTTTGGAAATCAAAACAAATATCATATCATCTAATACAGATGAAACTCAACTGAGCTTTTAAGTGTTATCTATTTAGGAGATGCCCCAGGTTTTTGAAGTGAATTTCACAAAACTTGTGTTCTTTTAATTGACTTTTTCTTAATGGAGGCCATTTTCTGTTAATGTATTAGGAAATATTTTCTTTTAAGCATTCAATTGAAATTCCTACTTTTTATTATTACTTACTTCTGCATATAAATAAAGTTTTACTCTTACTCAGAAATTCTCACATTAAGTATCTCTTTACTTGGTATTTAATGCAAAACATATTCAAAATTTGAAGAGCAGTAAGAATAAACTATTACAAAACTAGGTGATAGAAATTCTATTCATTGGTTTGAATATACCAATACTTATTAAAAGTCCTTTAAGAAAGAAAAGATTCTGAAAGCTTAAACAGAATATAGTCCTGTCAAGAGTAATTTATCATATTAAAATATTAGTCTCTTAAAATATTAATAAGTCAAAATGTTTTCTATACTTAATGTTTTTGAAAATAGTTCTAAACAATTGCCACTAATAAAAATATTAGAGTGCTTTTGGTCCTGTTCCTCATAAACTCAAAAAAAGCAACTATCACAGAAGAATAGGGAGTCATTAAAAAATCTCATAGGGATTTCAATTTTATTATTAACCAGTAGTAAATAGGCTTAGAAACAGAGACTCATTGATCCCACAGGGTAACATAATATTGAATTCTACAGTTAAAAACATTAATACACAATTCAGTAAAGTGGTAAATTGTTAATTTCTGTCATTAAAATGTAATCAGTAATTGTTATTTCATTTTTAATGAAATTAAGAAAAGCATTGATTCAGATTTTGACAATTATTTATTTTATCAGTTCTAATTGCTACAAGCATGAATAAGAACGGCAAAAGTTTTATACATACAGAATAATTTATATTATCCTCTGTATGAAAAATATAAATAGTGAGGTCTTCATTACCTATAAGTGTTCTAAAATTTAAAACACTATTATAGTTATGCTTTACCTATAAAAGTAAATAAGAAATATTTTCAATTAAGTATTGGAGGACTTGAGAAGCAAATTAAGATTACACAGCACATCCTTAAGTACAGATAGGCATTTTATTCACTTTGACTCTGCAATAACTTGGCTCCTCCTCTGCATTACAGAGTCAAACACCAAACCACTGACAATGGAATTGGAAGAGAAAAGTGTCAAAAGATTGAGGATGTGCATGAGGATGACGAACATTAAGTTTGAGTACAATCTCTGCACTTTACCGCCAAACATAGATGGTTCTTAGTTGTGTGTCCCCTTTACATTAGCACGAGTAATTGAGCACTGACTGCAATTTAAGTAATTTGATCAGGCATTAAGTTCCCAACCACTAAGACAGGTTATAGGTAAACTTTGCTTTAGAATTACACAACTGTGCTAGGTGTCCTTCTAAGTCTCTCTTCCAGTATGAAGACAGCTTTCATGTTATTAGTTTTGACGTTTTTCTTCTAAGATCCAATTTGGAAGGCTGCTTTTAGAAAAATAAACAATCCACATTCAAAACAAAACAAAAGTTAAACTAGAAGTCTGAACATAAATAATGATTACTGTGTGCTTTTTTGTACATTACAAAAGAACATATTAAAACAAGACTGCAGAAGGTGAACAATAGATTTGTCAGGTAAAATTTTATAATGAGTTTGCCAAAGTTAGAGTTGATACAAGTCATTTCAAAAAGTAATTCTAACAATTCCAAGGACTGATTAAAAAGAAATGACCCAGAAAAGCACTAAGACTAAAAAAAATACTAGAAAACTCAGAACCAAAACATATATATTTACTGAAAAGGTTTCTGTTCACTTTTCTCACCTATTGAACATTAATAGATGAGTTGAATTTGCACAATGGTTTCATTAGGATGGCCTTATATCCATTTTCTTATCATCCTACGTGAGATATATAAGGCTTATTATAAATTGAAGCATGAAGTCTCTTGAGCAACTTAAGGACTTTCTTCTTTCTTTTCCAAAAAAAAAAAAAAAAAGGAAAAAAGATCCCCCCAAAATCTGTTTCTTGACTAACACATGCAGTTTTCATTCTATTCCGATTAGTACAGTGCCATTAGGCAGGTCTGAGTAATGGCAGATCAGCTCTTCTGATGTCAAGTCAGTGTTCTTACATAGATGTCACAGAATTTGATTTCAATTTCCCTTTTTTACCCTGTCATCCATTTCTGAAACAGATGAGGAATTGTTTTAAAGGTCTTCAGACCTTTAAGAATAAAAAGAAATTTATTTTTAAAGGTCTAAAGACCTTTCCTTTGATTTTAAACTTATTTTCTATAATTGATAGTTATATAAGAAAAGATGCATTAAATATAATGTACAGATATTTTTAATGGCAAAAGTATGCTATGAGATAGTTTGCATGGATTCCCTTAAGTATACAGAGGACTATTTAACAGCCACCCATTTAAGGGATAATTATTTTATCTTCATCTCCATTTAAAGCCAGTGGCATTCATAAGAATACCAAGAGTGTAAACATATTAATCACAATTGCTGCTACCTTTCAGGAAAAATGGCTAGGATCTCATGCTTCAGATGCCCGGTGGTGAAGAAACTCCTGGTCTGAACAGAAGCTGCCCTTGGCCTACGCTGGGTGTCTAGCAGCTATGGAGGTAGCCCTAGGGAACTGCTTTCCCAAAGAAATCTGTGTGTAGTATACAAACACTGTCCCCCTTCCAATGAAAGAAGTCCAATTTCACACTTTATATATAGATAGTTCTTCCTAGAAATACACTGAATTCAGCAAAATAAAAATAAGATAAACTCTCAAGCATGTCATAGAAGGCAGCTTTACAAATTACAAAGCTGTAATAAAATGTATGTATGTATACTTCTCAGAAGAAGCCAAGCTGGTGTAATAAGGAAGATATGAAATGAGGAAGGGAACTTCACAAAACCTATCAATCAAGTAAGTATACCACTGGAAAAAGTGGGAAGATACATACCAGTTTAGGGGTTATTATTTCCAAAGCAAACAATGAATTGAAAATTATGTACTTGTACAAGTTACTGACACGTCATGTGTCAATGAACCTACCTGTGGATATTATCTTGACCAGAAGGTACTACACCAACATTGGCTACATTTACAACCTTCTGAAGGACCATGGATGGAGTGAAATTCTGGGGTGCAGCGATAATTACAGCAGAAGTTTCATTCATTCCGGTCAGCATTCCTGTAAAAGAAAAAGAAGGCTCCTTTTTACTGATTTCTTTACAAAAATCACTCAATTATAATCTCTGAGACAAAAGTTAAAAACTTTTCCCAACAAAAGAAATATCACTTGAGAACGTAATTTACAAGATGATTATTATCATTTTTTTAAAAAAATATTTATTTTTTAGTTGAAGTTGGACACAATACCTTTATTTTATTTATTCACCCTTATGTGGTGCTGAGGATTGAACCCAGAGCCTTGCACATGCTAGGCAAGTGCACTTTTTTAAAAATGCCAGTGTTTGTGTAAAAAAAATGCAGCCAAAAATAACTCTTTACAAATCTAATTTTTACTATTATAGGACAATAAGACACAATTACAAATATAAAATTTCAGTACATTTACACAACCTGGGTTATATAAACTATTCAGATTTTGCTTCTTAAGAACATATTTTTTTATTATTATAATTTTTTTCTATTCATTCAAAGATCAGTCAAATGCTGCTTGAGAACAAATCAAAGTGATACTAGAATAACTAGCAGCACTACCTGATGAATGGCATCAATATGACATATCAAAGTTATCTCAACAATGACTGGAAGTCACTGAACAATCATGTGGTTCTAGGTAAGCTTTCTAACGTAAACTGAACAATAACCATATTTGCCTAGTGAACGAAACTACAGTTGCCAACAAAAACACTAACCAAACTTTACAAAGTACAAAGCTTGCAAACAAAGGGGGAAAATGTGAATAGAAAAATTTTGAGATGTTTCAAATAATATTTAAGAATAAACTAAGTTAAGCAAAATTATGAGTGAAAGTCATAGTGTTAACACAGAGTTATCATTAACATCAGAATTTCCTGTGAAAATGTTTGCTGAACAAAGTCAATACCACATCAAACCTTTGGAAAAAATATTGAAGATTAACATCCAGGTTAAAGCAATAAAATAATTACAATAAATGTCATCAACTTGGATCCGTGCTATAAGTCATGGGTAGCTGGTGATATTTATTAAAAACAATAGCTTTTCAGGCATTTGATACGTGCACAGCAGTTTACAAAATTTATGAAAATGGTAATGTTTGATTTTGTTTTCAAAGGACCCTGTACCTTCAGGCCAATATATTTTAGTTATTTATTGCAAATACAATATAAAATTTTCAAAAGTCCCTCTGATTAACAGTATGAAAACCCCGTAAAAAGACTTATGCCATCAGATACAAAATAGATCTATCTAGCTTCTAACAGGGAGCAGTTTTTACTAACCACTTTCAAACTCTGGGAACACTATGTTCTGTCTTAGGCTGTTTAACTTCAACATTAGGCAAAAGCTTTAAAAACTACACAAGCAGTCAAACACTGCTTTTAAGTAAAGCACAGTGGCTGACATAACACTGCTGAGAGATGTGTGTACTCATTTAGGATTTAAACCTTCTCCATTAAGCTCTATTGAAGAGCAACTGCTGAATAAATGAATGCAACTATGTTTATGTTAAAAGCCTGTTTCCCGCAGCATGTAATTAAAGGAAATGTTGTACAAAGCCAGTACTTTTGTCAAGCTCCTGTAAATGGAAAGATGGATAGCACTCAGAGAAGTGAATGCATTGCTTCATATTTAACCTTAACACTCTTGTCATTAATGGTTTGTCTAACTTGTTCTATAAAAGACAAGGTACTGCTCCATTGAAGTAAAATTAAAAAAATCAACTAAACCATGCTTTTCAGAACAGAAGATTCATTATCGTCAGCTAATGTATTGGCATAAAGCAAAGTAACATCCTATCAAGTAAGGCACACATTCAATCTGCCTTCCCACCCCCCTTTATTTTTAACTCATGCTGTTTTATTGTTATAGGCAATTTGTACCACTCAGCATGACAGTGTAAACTGAATCAAGATTAATTTACATGCAAAAGAACACTTAGGAGAGCAGCATGGTAAGCAAATGTATTGTCTCGATTGCTGAGGTGGAAAAAGAACCTGGAAAGAAAAAAAGGTGCTCTAATTAAGGGGCATCAAATATGATTGCTTGTGGTAGTTAAGGGCCAGAAAATAGTAAATGTCTGACCATTTAAAGAATTAGCATCTTGCTAGCTAGGAACCCATAAGATGGATGCATAAATCACAATAAAATTAAGTAAACATTTTAGGTTTCTTAAATCAGAGATTTTGCTAAATGAAAATATATCAGGTATTCTCAAATTAACAAGAAAAATATGCCAAGGTATCATTAAGTTTCTCCTATAAAAACAGACTTTCAAACACTGGATAGCCTGCTCACATATAATAAAGGTAAAGTTACTGGGAAAATATTTTAAAATTGCCAGGCTAAAGAATTTGTGGCTTCTTTCGAATTTATCTAAATTTTGGTGAGCCCTTAATTTAGGTTAATCAGATGTAATTAACTGCTAAAATGCAAACCAAATAATATAAGGAAATCAAAGTTGAAAGGACCTTTCCAAATTTTAGATTTGCAATTTAAATGACAAGAAGAAAATGAGGAGAAAGCTTGGAATAAATAATTAGCTTATGCCCTGAAATTAAAACTGAAGAAACCAAATTAAAAATTTTAAGTAAAAAAAGAGATCCCATGTTTTTTGTAGTACTGAAAGATTCTTACACATTGCTCAGGAACTCAGCAACACTCAAAACTGAAAGCAATGAATGCATAAATCGTGTCAAGTGAAGGTACATAATATAAGTATTATAAATGTACAGGATAACTCAGTCTTTCATTTAGCATTTGACTACACTCTTATAAACAAGTATATTTATTCACAGAACTTTAAATTCAACAACTGAGAAAAAGTGTTGGATCAGACTGTATATTAGTAATAAAACTTTTTGTTTTAAAAATATTAATCCAATGTGGTAATCCGGTAGAACCACTTTTATTTAATATTTCACACACTTTCTGGTACATCTTTAGAATAAAAATAGAACCATGTTCCCCATGTTCTTATTTATATATTTTTTTCAGTTACTTGTTAATTAATACATTTAATGTATTTCTTGAGTCTTAAAATATATGCCGTGTGAAATGAGATATTAATTATGTAATTTCATTTTATTTAAAGCAGAAAATAGGTCAAAACTATCATGTAATAACACATACTTCTTAAATTTATTCACATTGTTACCTTCCAGAGCATTGCACTGATAAAATGTGAGGAAACTGATTTTTATTTTGATGTAGGATTTTCCATTAGTGAGTTATTTCTAGGTATCTTCTGTGAAATAAGCTAAGCCCTCTTCCTTGAATAGATAACAAACAAATACATGTGTAAAGTTGAGAATTGAGACCTCCATTACCAAACCTGCTGAAATCTATGACTGAAAAGATGCTCTTGAAAAGACTCTCTAAACCTGTGGTAAATTTGCCAGCATCAAGTCCCACATCAAAGAATGAATTCAGGAAGACAGAAAGAATGATACAGAAATGCCAAGAGACCTGCAAGGATTTACAAATACTTCATATAAACAAATTTTCAAATAGCTTTATTCAGAGTAGCCTTTCTGCTCTATTAAACATAGCAAACAGCTGCCAGATTTATTCAGACAAATAATCAACAACCATAGAAGTAAAATGGCAGAAGAAAAAGGAATTTTGGCAACAAGTCCACAGAGGGCCGCAGCTATTCTCCAAGTGCACCTCTCACGCACTTACGGTTCTGTATGGCTAGTCAGCGAAAAATCCCTCAGTCACAGCAGAGCACAAAAAATTTGATCGAAATATCAAGTATTCTAAACAAAAGCTGAGGGAGTGAAAGGGTATGAGATAATCTGCTGTTTTAGATATACTTAGCTGCACTTCTCAAAACCAGAATATCCCCTTAACAATAAATGTGCCAAAGCCTTATTCAGTCGCTTGCGTGCCACTCACCTTGGTTTGCTGAGCAGATGTAAAGCAGAGAGGCAGGCTTTAGCCAGCAAGGGTAAGAATAGCAAATATAAGAATCAATTCAATTTGTCATTGGAAAAATAAAATCACAAAGATAATTTTCTTTCTATAGCAACAATGAACTTCCGAGCAAACAAATTATAGTTGGATTTAATCATTCTTTTTATCACTTATAAATAAGGTCTGAAGAAAAAAGACTACTATAAATTTGTAGGCTTGTCTGATATTTTCTTGGTGGGGTTCCTCCACAACAGGTCTTTTTTGACATTGTGGATTGCAAAGGCTTGGAGTAAAATAAATCTTCAGCACTACAATATGGTAGTGCCAGGAAGCAAGCGTTGTTCCGTAGGTGTGGGTATTTGTGGGCACTTAGTACTTTCTGGAAGCCTGATGGTTTGATTTAATGATCTCAAAATGAAGGGGTCTTTTGTCTTCCTACGTAGGGAAAATGGCCTAGACTCATGTAAAGTTTTAAAAATTGCTGATTATACAGCACTTAAATATGTCTTAGTTTTATAAATGTTATCCTTAAATAAGCACCTAAAATCAGTGTTATTTTTCCATATTCATATATATATATATATATATATATATATAACAGCCCCTCATTTTTATTAGAAGGTTTGTTTGACTTTGGGCAACATAAAGGCTATTAATATTTGCATTCTACCAAATATATTTTCTTTGTAGGTATATATTTAAAAATGCTTTAGTTCTGATTTATTTAAACAACACATTTCTTTAAGATAGAATTAGGTCAAAGGAAAATAGAAGTCTTTTAATACTATAATCAGGACTTTATTTTGAAGGGTAAGGAACTCTGTGTAGGAAAAATACGTTAGTAGGACATGAAAGATAGTTCTATAATAATAATAAAAAAACAGAAAGATTTATAGTGGTAGGATATTATTAAGACCCCAGTTCCTGGCATTTTTCACTAATACAAAAAATATAGTAGTATACAGTCTGGTTGATGAACTGCAACTCTCACAATTCAAAACCTGATTAAGCATCAATTTATTATTTTAAAGACTAGTATTAATCAATTTTCAAGTATTCCAGGAATATAAACAAACATATACTTTTACGGTCATTTTATAAGTGGAAAGCATTAACAAAAACAGGAAGATTGTGTGCTGACATCTGTCAATGGCTATGTGTGCATGAAAATTTTCGAGACATCAGAAAAACAAACATTCTGTTTGGCACATAAATTTCTAGTAAACTGTAGTATCTCTTACCTTGCTCTTTCTTAAAATCTTTTTCTGACATGGTCACAGGTAAAAGCAGTTCTCCAATAGGTGGCTGAATAGTAACATTGAAGCAATCATCCTTGGTGCTAAGAAAAAACCAATTAAAGCTGATTAAATGATTAATAAATAAATATACCTATTAATATTATGCAAAAGGATGCAATTAAAGCATATGCCAGCATTTTAAGTATATTTGGCTTAAACATCACAGCTAAAAAGCCTTGAAATTTTTCTCAAAAATATCGTTTGCAGAGAAATACATCTATTAATCAACTTTTTTTAACACCAAACTGCATGCTTATAGTAAATTATATCATTTGACATAGAATCTTTATTTATTTATTTATTTTTGGTGTTGGGGACTGAACCCAGGGCTTTAAACATGCTAAGAACATATTTTTCAACTGAGGATACCCCCAACTTGGAACAGAACTTTAAAAACAGCAGCAAGGGTATGTGTGTGTGTGTGTGTGTGTGTGTGTTTGTGTATGTGTGTGTGTATATACATATATATATATATATATATATATATATCCACTATCAGTAGAGAAACACTTCATGCAGCTTATAGAGAAGTACTATATTATACATTTAATATATATACTTACTATATATTTACTAAAATATATACACACTACATTGTACACTTGAGAGTGTAAAAGATGAAATGCCTTAGTCTTCAACAGTTTAAGATCTCTTTTAAAAAATTAGATCAGTTTTTAAAAAGAATAAAATAGAGTGGCCATGCTGAATTTAGGTAAGTGTTCATCTGCAAACTGGCTTTCTTAATTTAAAAAATATTCTTATTTCTAATAGTGTTTTCTATTGACATTATTGATCAACATATAAAGCTTACCATTTTAAATGACAGAATATAAAGAATTTAAGAAAGCCAACCTGTTTTTTTTAGTATCAGACAGAAAAACAACACTAAGTACATTTATTTTCCTTAAATCTCAAGATATTACATCAATAAAAATTACTAAAAGTGATGTAATTTTTTTTAGTTGTTGATATACCTTTATTATTTATTTATTTATATGTGGTGATGAGGATTGAACCCAGTACCTCACACATGCTAGGCAAGTGCTCTGCCACTGAACCACAACCCCAGCCTCAAGTTAGGTTGATGAATTTATTGCTGCAAATAAGGTTCTTGAGAAACAGGTATTTATTATTTAGAATACAAGTAGTCTTGGAGTTTCCAACCAAAGGCTCATTAAGTGGCTGAAAGAAACATTTAGGGACTCAAGATTTCTCTAGCTTCTCATTCCACAGAATGTTGCTTTTTCTCGTGGGTCCAGATGGCTGTGGTTTCCCCAGGTACCACTTTTACATTTCAATAGAAGGAGGAAATGATGAAAAAGTGGTAAATAAAGGAGCCAACCAAATAATTCCTTTTTATCTGGAAAGCAAAAGTTTTCCTTGAAGTCTCACAGACTTTCAAGTTAGAATTGATCCTATTATCTGTCGGAAGGTGAATAGGGAGCTGCATATTATGAATAAGGCACAACAAACATTTGAGAATTTATTTGAGATTTTACTCAAGGGTGAGCTATGGACAAATAATTTAGTATGAAGAAATAACAAAATGCAGTTTAATTTTATTCTATTATTCTTAAAAGTTGCCTTATATTTTTCATATATGGACAGTCTAAGACAAACCGATAAAATCTGTTTATTTATTAACTCAGCAAATATTTAATGAATAGAAATCTGATCCTATGTACCGAGTAAATGAATATATGGGGATTTAAATGTGAGATTGGCCCTTAAAACTCACAATGTTTGGGAGGGAAAGAATCTGTTTATGATGAAGTGGCAGGTGCTACGATAGAGAAGCACGTGTGGAGTATAGTCCATGGAACAGGGTCTGGTTCATTCTGCAGGAGTGAGGACAAGCCTATTTCCAAGAGGAGAGACAGGGTCATTCTGGCAATGGTAGCAGCCTGGTGTGTCAACAGATGAAGACTGGTGGAACATTGTATGGAGCATCATACACAGTATGACTGACCATTCATTCCAGTTCTCCCAGGAATGCCCCAGTTCATGGCTATAGTCTTGGAATCCTGTCCAATTCTCTAAAGATAACTCATTTATATGATTAAATACATGGATACTTTATCCATATGACTAAGACAAAGGTGTTTCAGTGTTTCTTGAAGCAACTTGAAGCAATGGGAATAACTGGTAAAATCTTTGGAAAGTAACTGATTCCATTTGTATTTCAGAAACTGTTGGCAAATGTAGGGTGGAGTAATGGAGAAATCAAAGGCAGGTAGATTGGTTAGGAGTCTAACTTAGAGGAAGCAGGGCTTTTTAGTGTGTAAACCCTATCAATGATGTAAAGAGGCAGCTTCTTTTACCCAAATTTATTAATAATGAAACTAAAGAGAAACTAAAAGTTAAGCAAGGTCAAAAAGGGGTATGCCGAATATTGCAGGGAGGCAAATTAAATGAGGAAGAAAAAGAAGCAAGTATAAATGCTGACCTTAAGAAAAGTAGATCAGGTTGGGGAAGAATGCAGATGGGAAGAAGTGGATATGCAGATGGGAGTGGAAGAAGTGAGAAAAAAAGAATAGACACCTCCTGAGGATGAACTGGTAAAAGAATGCTTAAAGAAACCTGAGCATGTTTAAAGTCAGAGGGAAAACCAGTAAAAGGGAAGAAACAAAGGAACACAGACATAGCAAGTCCTTAGTAGCAGTGAAGAGGTTAGGATGAAAAGCACAAGAGCTAGGCGAGGGAGTTGGTCCTGAATGGAGAAGTAAACTGCTTTATAAACTGTAGAGGAGTGTTGAAGCCATGGAGGAGTAGAGAGGTAGGATGCTTTAAGGATGAGACCCAGCCTGATGGAGTAGAAGGCTAAGTCACGTACAAGAAACACACAAAGGCTGTGGAGGAGTAGATGGATACGTATATATATCTACATGAACTATATGTGTGTGAGTGTGGGTAAGTATAAATGATAAATTATAAACTTATTTAGTGCGAAGTATAAAATTTCAGCTTCAAACTGCTGGATCCACTGATGTTCTTCAAAGTGGAAGGCATGGAAGTGCAGCAGCCATCAAGTGACCCTGAATGTGACCAGTACATGTTAACAAAATTAGCAATGATAATCAGTAGGGGAATGCTTGCTATTTTCCCCTATCACAAACAATATCCTTGAATAGACCCTTTTCTGTACAAGGGCAAATACGTCTAAAAATGAAACTGGTAAATTGAAAATGATAAATATTTAGTGTTTTGATAGATAACTGCCAAATTGCCCCAATAAGGTGGTGTCAATTTTAAGTCACAGTGTCTACAAGAGTGTTTTTCTCCATCTTCCTTGTCAATACTAGATACTAAATTATTTTGAAATTTTGCCAATCTGATGACTGAAATGTTTTAATTTTTATTTTCTGAATATCAGTGACACTAAACATCTTTTTTTTTGGGGGGGGTGGGGGCGACATACCAGGGATTGAACCCAGGGGCGCTTAACCACTGAGCCACATCCCCAGATAATTCTTTTTTTTTTTTTTTTTAATTTATTTTGAGACAAGGTCTCACTAAGTTGCTGAGCCTGGCTTTGAACTCACATTCTCTTGAGCCACTGGGATTACAGGTGTGCAAAAACATGCTGGCACTAAACATCTTTCTAAGTTTATTTGTCATTTACATTTATTATCTTGAAAGTTCCTTGCTCTTACCATTTTTTCTACTTTTCTATTGGATTCCTTTTCAGTGATTGTGACAGTACCTTATATTTGGTTATTAAACTTTTATACATTAAATATGATACAGTGTTTTCTCACTCTCCTATTTGTGGCATCTTTTATTTTCTGTAGAAAAGTTTAAATGTTTTTTCAGTGCCGGGGGTTGAACTAAGTGCCTTGTGCATGCTGGACAAGCACGCTACCACCAATGGTGCCCCTAGTTCTTCAATTATTAATAGTAGCATCTGTGAGTCATCTTTCTTTATATTTTCTGGTTATTATAACTTACCTAAGACTTCTGCCCCCCAAAGAGTATGAGAATATTTATCTATATTATATTTAAACACCTTTACAGTTTTTTTTTTTTAAATGCTGGGGATGGAACTCAGGGTGTACATGCCAGGCAAGTGCTCTACCACAGAACTATACCCTTAGTCCCCACTTTTAAGTTTTAAAGATTAAATCATAAATCCACCTGGAACTTATTTTACAGTAATCTGTAGGAGGAAGCTACCTTCAATTTTTCTCAGTAACAACAGCCCTCATGCCAGTTATTTTAAGATCTAATTTTTTCCCACTGACCTGAAATGATAAACAAAATTTCTAAATTCTCTATTTTGTTTCACTGTGCCAGTACTAACAGTATCAATGAAAATATTCTTGTGGCCTTAAGGAATATTTAAAAATTATTATAGCGACAGACCTCTCTTTCTTTCTGCCCTTCATCCTCTGCTGTTTTTTGCGCTGCTAGGGAGTAAGCCCAGGACTCAGTGCATACTAGGCAAGTACTCTGCCACTAAGGAGACCCCCAGCCCAGAAATACTGTTCTTCAAGTTTCTTGAAAAGGCCTACTGGAATTTGGATTAGAATTGTAAGAAATTTAATAATTAACTTGAGGGAGAAGACTTTGTCCCATTTAAGACCATAGTATATTTCTTATTTTATTTCTATTTCTTTATATTTTATTTATATCTGCTTTTATAGATTTTAGAGAAGTTTTGGGGTTCTCCCCAACCTCCACATAGGTTTTTGTATCAACTTTTTTAAAAAATTTTTTATTGGGGCTGGGGATGTGGCTCAAGCGGTAGCGCACTCGCCTGGCATGCGTGCGGCCCAGGTTCAATCCTCAGCACCACATATAAACAAAGACGTTGTGTCCACCGAAAAATAAAAAATAAGTGTTAAAAAAAATTTAAAAAAAATTTTTTTTATTATTATTTTTAAGGTACTGGAAATTGAACTCAGGGGCACTAGACCACAGAGCCACATCCTCAGCCCTATTTGTATTTTATTTAGAGACAGGGTCTCACTGATTTGCTTAGGGCCTCACCATTGCTGAGGCTGGCTTTGATCCTCCTGTCTCATCCTCCCAAGTCACTGGGATTACAGGCATGTGCCACCACACCCCACTGTACCAACTTTTAAAACTCATTAGTTTAGGGGCTGGGACTGTACCTCAGTGGCAGAGTGCTTACCTAGCATGGCTCTGGGTACGATCCTCAGCACCACATAATAATAAACAAATAAAATAAAGACATTTTGTCCATCTACAACTACAAAACATTAAAAAAAATAAAACTTATTAGTTTAAATGAGTTCTAAAACTAGTTAATAATTATATTAAATAAATATTATAATTTGTCTCTCCCCTTGTGGGATTAATACTACTTGTACTTGTCTTTCTGTACTGACTAGAACTTCCATTATAATGTGAAATACAGTTTTGAGAGTAGATATCCCTGTTCTGCTTTTGCAACTTAAAAGAGGATGCTTCATATAGTTCATGTGGTCATGGCTCAACGTGTATGGCTCAAATGTCATTTAAGTTCACCAACCCAAGATGTGCACATTTATGTGTTATTCTTTTGGGTTTTAAAATTGGGAACACAGACTTACAAAATTGACATGGGATAATTTCCTTCTTTTTCCTTTGTTATCTAGAAAAGTTTAAATGATACAGATTCTCTTTGCTTTATTCCTAATTTATAGTTTTCTAAGAAATCATTAGTTTCATCTAAATATTGTAATTTTGTCATAGAATTATATACAACATTTAAAAATTTTTTTCAATTTTTTTAGTTGTCAAGAGATCTTTATTTTATTTATATATATATGGTGCTGAGACTTGAACCCAGTGCCTCACACATGCTAGGCAAGTGCTCTACCACTGAGCTACAACCCCAGTTCCCACAGCATTATTTTGTAATCAAGATTTATTTTTGCTGCCTTTCTCCATTTAAATCTTGGTTTCTACTTTTTTTTTTAAAAAAAATATATGTATATATTTTTAGTTGCAGATAGACATAATACCTTTATTTATTTTTATATGGTGCTGAGGATTGAACCCAGTACCTCACACATGGTAGGCAAGCACTCTACCTACCACTGAGCCACAACCCCAGAGGCTGTATCTTCTCTTTAATGATTAATTCTGTGTGTGTGTGTGTGTGTGTGTGTAAAATTTTGTACAACCTATAAGTGCTTTTTAAAATGTTTTTCCCCATAACTCAGCAAACAAGGAATTCTTTGTAAACACAAACATCCTAGATAAAAATTGATAACTAAATTATTAAAATTTTGTATCTACCACTGTCTGTGTGCTGGCCAATCTAGTCTTTCTCTGTGATTTGTCAGTTTCTAATATGTGTGTTAAACATATACCATGACCATGCTTCTGTCAATTTCTCTTAATATTTATATTAAATTCTGCTTTATAAGTTAGGAAGCTAAGTAGTTTAAAGGTTTATAACTGTTATATTTTCTTGGTGTATTGCAATGAACAGGGAATATTTCAATCATTTTTTTTCTAATTTTAGCACATCTATTTGATAAACACACATATATTTCATCTTTCTATTTTCAACTATTCTGTGTTATTCTTTTTTAGGCAGGGTTCTTACAAGCAGAATTGCTGAATTCTATTTTTTACTTGTTTGATGTAAGTGGAATTTAACTCACTGACATGAATTGAGAAAACTTGAATGTGTGTGTGTGTTTTTTAATGGTTCCTGCCAGATATTTTATTTAGTTTTCTATTTACCATGCCTTTCCCCCTCTCCAATTTAGTTAAGCTTATCAATTTTAATTCCTTTTCTCCCTCCATTTAGTTGATTGGAAATTATCATACATCATATTTTGATTATTTCAGTGATTATACTTAATATTTTAAACCATATCTAAATTTATTTCTGCCATTAGCCGATCCTCTTGCTGAGCATGACCAGCACTGGGAAACCATCATTCCTTCTCACTCTTGGCCTCATTGAGATTTTGGTTCCAGTTTGCAATTAATATTTATTTTTCATATTATTGTGTCAACAACTATTCTTATAGGCAGAATTCCTGACCCACTTCGTTCTTTTATTGTCTTTTTCTAAGATTAAAAAAAAACTTCTTTCCAATATTTCTTTAAGCAATCTTTACACAAAGGGTTTGTAGGTGGTAAACTGATAGAATCTTTGCTTGTCTGAAAAATGTCTATTTGCTATACTCAAATTTTTAAAGGTCATGTCCTTTTCCTTGTGGCTTCCAGAACTGACGAGAGTACTGATGAGAAATCTTATTCCATTCTCCTTGTTCCTTCTTAGGAGAGCTGCTTTATTCTATACCCTGGAAGACATTAGGATAGTTTTCTTCTTATCAAAAACTTCAATAGGATGGAGTCTTTTCGATAGTCTTTCACAATCATCCTATTTGGCCTTGAGTGGCCCCCTTTAAGCTGAAAGTCTGAGATTTCTTTTGCTTGAGAAAATGTTTTTCTATAATTTATTTCTTTTTAATTGTTTCTTTTTTCTTCCTTCCAGTTCTCCTTATCAGATGAATTGATCCTTTTAATCTTTGTTATTTGTCATCTCTTTGTCTTTTTGCTTTCTATTACAGTTGATTTCCTTGACTCTCTCTTCCAGAATGCAAAATCAGTATTCAGCTGTATCTACTCTATTATGTATGTACTGGATTTCTTTTGACATTATATTTTTAAATTGCCAAGAATGCTTTTAAAAATTTCTAATTGTTTATTTTTCATGGCAAGAAGTATGTTCTTGCTTTTGAATTTAGTGTTCTCTTGAACTACATATTATGATTTTTAGAGAAACCTTTTCACTTTTTTAAATAATTTTTTAAATCATTTTCTGCCTTCATAGTCAGTATCTCTTTGAACCTTTTCTTTCAAGTTGCTGCTTTCCTTCAAAGGTTTGGTCATACTAAACTGTCCAATAACATATGCAATGAAGGACAGAACTTATTTAGCACACAAGGAAATTCTACTATCTATTAGCTATGAAATTTTAGGTCAATTTCTTAATATTTTTGTGCCTCAGTTTACTCATCTGTAAAATGGGGGTGTAGTAATACCACTTTTAGAATTAAATTAGACAAACTGACATATAATTACAAGTGTGAGAATAGTGTCGGGCACACTGCAAGTCATTGACAAATATCAGTCTACTATTACTATAGAATCTAGTCTCTTCCCAGGGTTGGGAGTGAATAGAGTGTTAATTTTAAGTGCATGAAATACTGATCAATTACATGGACATGAAGGTGGGAAGCAAGTAGGAAAAGATTAATTCTCCCTGTCCCCCAACAAACATTAAGACTGGATTTAATTTAGTGGTAGAATATTTGAGAATATAACCTGCTTCAACTGCATTTCATTTCAACTCTGAGGATCCTGCCTCCTTTATACACTCAAACCTTGCTGCTGCTCTCTTAGGTCTCCATGTCTACACCAGAAATCCTTCCCCACCAGCAAGCTGTTCATTTTCTTTACAGTGCTATTTTTAGGCCTCAAATTAAATGTGCATATTGTCTGATACTAGTGGTAATTTTGGGGAACTGAGGGTTGAAAGTAGGTCTTTAATTTTCTCTTGACTACTTTAAGACACTTAATTTTTTTTTTACACTGATTCACTTTGTGCTTGATATTTTGACATATATGTTCTTACCATTACAGTGGTTTACTCCCATGAATGTTTTGTCCTGTGGTTTTTATTTTCTATTATTGTCTTTTTCCCATTTGCTTTCTGTCAATAATTCTTCACAATTTTTCATCAGCTATTAATACTCTTTGTTATTTTTTAGTTCTCTTTTCTCTTTCAAAAAATATGTTTTCTGTATTTTTAATTGATTTTTGAACAAAAGAGTGAATGCAAATGCTCAGTCCTCTAATTTAAGCCATCCTATATTATTTCTCATACTGGTTAACATATCATACAAGGACGGGGAACTGTTTATATATTGTGTTGGCTTTTGGAAAGATATATTTATGTCTATTATATGCATTTTCAATCTCATAAATTTAATCTAGAATTTAATTTGATGACCACTTAAAATGCAAAACAAAGGAGACATTAATGCTTATCAAGTATCCATAAAACTATATAACTATAAATAATAGTTTTCTCTACCTGAATAACCATAATGATAAAGAAATAATCTAGAGTAAAGTAGGATCATTTTACTCTTGTAAGACGAGTACCTGAAAGTCCATGTTCTCAACATTTTTGAAGGCTTCTTATCAAATATGCTCTTATTACCCATAATTTTATGTATTGATTTTTATAATGTATTTCAAGGAAAAAATTCAATATCAGCCTTTCTTGCCTTTTTTCTTTTTATTGAACTACCAAGACTAATACAGCACATCACTAAACAAAAAGTGCTATTTACTATGCAAAAGGCACAGTCAGTGATTGGCACCTAAGACCAATTGATCTACCCATTACCACTATCTCCCTACCCCCACTAGCACTACTATGAAGCTATTGATTTAAACACTGTCGATCGGTTTCCATTTTCTGATTTTGGGCAGGCCAATTAAGAAAGTGAGTAATTGTGATTACACTGCTTCAGGATCAATTACATTTGATGCAAGACAAAGTGCTCTTTTTGGAACACACAAAAAATTATTTTTGATCTAGCATGCTTTTGTGTTTAATAAAATCTAGAATAAATAACTAATTTATACTTTCACAGTCAAAAAACATATTAATGTAAGAGCTTCTAAAAGCTAAGGATATTTTATATAGAAAATAAATTTATCATTTTCCTAAAATTAAGAGAAATTGAGAAAAATTACTCACATATACTCCCTGAACTAAAAGTCAAACACTATCTGCATATTTATTTCTAAAGAGTCTTAATTATGTAAGACAAAATATTAATTGTGTAAAACAAAAATGTGTATCCTGCCTATCAGACTACAAAGAAAGAGTTTGTAATAAAAATATTGAAAAATAAGAACCTACCTAATTATATAGAAATTAAAAGTTTTTTTGTATAAATTAATAAGATAAAGGAATTTTTTAGTTTTTAATTTTGGTCTAACTTGGTACATGAGCTTTGTCATTGAGCTCACATTGTCCAAATCATTAAAATGAATATACCTCTGGTGTTGGAGGCAAATCTATTTAGAGTGATGTTACTCATAGTCTGGTGTTCAGTAATATTGATCTGTGTTGTTTGTCTAATAGAAAAATAATAAACAATTACTAGGCAATGTTGGGAAAAGTAATCAGTTTTTATATATCACTAATATAGCAGACCTCCCAAAACATAAAGGTGATGATCTGCATAAAATCAATGTGTTATGCTACAATGCTTATATTCATCACTGCAGGGTCTCTGCAATAAAAGGTATAACACTAGGCCTGAATTACTGATAAATTGAAAAGGTATGTGAAAATGAAGGTTTCATATATTTAATCTATGAATTTATTTTAAAATGTCTTTGTCTTAAACTTGGAGATTTTCAATAACAAATTATTTTCTAAGCTGACTAAAATTCTGATAAATAAAACATCTCAGTTCTTTCTAGGATAAAAACAAAGCAACTTCAACTCAAAACAAAATAATAAATCCTATCCTATATCACAGAAACATAAAATAAAGAAATTCAAAGATAATTCTTCAAGATGCATGTATATAACATCATTGTACTAATTTGCTAATGAACTCTGAATTTTTCAGAAATGTATAAAACATATGAAAACAATAACAACAATAAAATCTAATCTGAAAAAACTATTTTGAAAAGTATTCAGCTATGGAAATTTTGCCAACTGTTCTTCTGTTTGATTTTTATCAGAAACAGTTTAAAAATTAGTGTAAAAAGGAGAAAATATATGGGTTTGGAATCAATAAATACCTAAGAAGCTCAATATATTTCAAAATGACACACTGTCTCAAAAGGTAACTTCTCTGTCTATGCAATAATATCATTAAAATTTAAATTTCTCTTGACTTTTCCAAAACTATAGGATCAAAATAAGTAAAAAAAAATTATTTAGTAGTCACTTCTTTCTCTAACAAAGCATGAATTTCAATTACATATATGGCAGACTATAATGGTTAGGTATGTAAGAAATAATGGTTATCTTTAACCCACACTGCACACAATTTGTTCAACTACTCCATGACAAAGAAAAACAACGTCAAAGAAAAAACACATTTGTTTAAATGTTTTCAGTCTCACGGAAAAAATCTGTTGAAAGCTAGCTTTGGATCTGCTATCCTTTACAGGTAATATAAAAAACAGAAGAACAATTGAACTTACCACAACTGGAAACTGGCAGTCTGTGTAGAATCACAAAAGTCAATACCCATTGAAACAGTAATGGATCCCTCAGGCTCCAGAGAGTCTAGGAAATAAGATAATTTAGACATGAAAACAGGGATGTGAAAAAGAGACAAACTAAATACTGAATTTTATGTAATGTTATGTAATTTGGTTAAAATAGTGAAATTTAATGATGTCTTATAAAAAAATTTCAAAGTAAGAATATTAAAGGAAATTATAACCTCACTATTCTGCTTGAAGGTATATTTCTTTTCATAACTTAATTCTGCACATCCTCCAATTCACATATTACATCTATTTGTTTCAGAAGCACGTCACTTCCTGAGAAATTTCATGTTTTATCAAATTGTCCTTATAGGCACTGAAAGTGAGAAGGAAATCAAAGTATTCCTGTTTGAAACAGCCATAGTAGACTTTTGGAGATTATTAAGATTATGCATTTATGCCACTATGGGACCCACTATTCTGTATAATTAATATGTACTAATAAAAACAATTATGCACTTAAAACTAGAGAATGTTTGTTCTAGACGTAAAAAGTAAATTTTAAACAATGTTCCCAATTTTCAATTGAAAAAAAATCAGAAAGTTAAAAATGCAAATAAAAGGAAAGTTGAAAGAAATTAAGATGCATTCAGAAATTAGCCAAGAGACTGGCATTATTTGAAACTAAAACAAGTCTAATTGCATTATTCAAAAAATTATTGAAAGAAAATTCAATGGCAGGTTTCATTATATTGACAAAACAGATAATAAAATATCATTTTATACAAATGGAATATCTGAAGTTTCAACTAACCTAAAGTATGGGAAATAACTACACCAAATATATGTATTTTTTTCAGTTCACAATAATAAAACATAAGACAACAATAAAAACTCCATTCTTCTTATGATTCCAGGCTAAACCTTAGACTAATTGGGAGCAGCTTTGATATCTATATTCATGTATATAATACATATATTTAAATAGAAGCCATCCACTTTTGATTTCTGCTTTTCTCGGAGTCTTCATATGGCTTTAACCATATTGTACGATAATCTCATATTTAGCTTTATCTATTCTGTATACAACTTGTCAAATTCAGTAGACTGTGATGATCCCAGGCTTGTTGGTAAATATGTCTTCCATTTAATACTAATCATGGACAGAGATGATGGTACAGATAGAACAAAAAGAATAATCCAATAAGCCTGATGTATTAAAAATTGTGTTTATACCTCATAGACTCATTGAAGACTAGGTATGCTAAGACGACACTTGTTTGACAGTGATTTAAAAATATTATTGGTTTGCTCAGTGGTATGTATGTTGGTTTGCTGGATTTTGGTTTGATTTTTGATTGCTTATAAACCTAACATTTGCCAGTTTGCTACTCAAGTATAAGATTTGCTGCCTAAATTTTTGGCAAATGGGCTTTATCTGTAGGGTTAAAAAAATATGTATAACATTACATCTATTTGGTTCACAAACCCATCTCTTCCTGACATTTCCATGTCTCCAAGAGCTATGTGCTGTCATTTATCAGTTCATATCTCTGTCAGTCTCATTGCTCAAGGCTACTCCCCCAGCCTCGTTCATGCTAGAGACAGAATGGGCCTCAAACTTGCAAAACAAGCATTTTACCTCTGAGCTACATTGTCAGTCCTAAGGTTATTCTTTAGTGGATTCTTCATATTTCCTCTACGTTATATTACCAGGGTTTGGTCTTGTTTGTGTCTGATAGCACATTGGTAGCAAACGTCCTCATCTCTAAAACAAGATAGCATTCATGATTTAGATCTTTCTACATCATGTATTCTTGTATTTCATTTGACAAAGTGACAGCTCTCGAGATGCCATGTTGAGAGCTCTTTGACACTGTTTGATACTGTCTTCAGTCTTAAGATAATTAACTGTGAGTTTAGTACCATGCTAATTCTGGAGGACAGTTCATGATCAATGGCATGTTTTATTATATGAACGCTTCAAGAGCAAAATGATCAGCATAAAATTATTCATATAATGGATTTTTATAATATTTGGAGCCTACTAAAATGGGAAAGCTTACCCAATTAGATGACTGTATTTGGTTAGTGCTTCTGGATTGCCACTATATATTTCAGATGGCTGTGTAAAAATGGCTGCAAAACACTATGTATCACACCATTCATAATGAAAAATGAAACCACATAGGATATCACCTACTATGATGTGACAGTTGTATAGTAACTAGTGAAATCTTCACTGAATGCAAATTTGTCAACTTTTAATATAAAATCACTGAATACAGCACCAATGGACTAAGGCTATTCTTAGTTAATCTCCAATATACTTGGTCTCATTGGGAAAAATGCTACATTTTTCTTACTATTCATGCAAGAAATCCAGTTTCATGCTGCAGGCAGAGCAAGATCTAAAAGAAGCCATCATATATTACAGACAAAAACAAGGCTGAGCAGTGACAAACAAGAAACCTGCTGATCTTTTAACATGTGCATACATGCTTCATGATGAAACACCGTGCCTCCCTTATTTCATAAACAGCATTTGTTTTTTGTTGCATTCTTAAGAACCTTGGAGGGCACTAATTTAGGTATATCATACTCTGGAATTCTTCTGTACTCTGTTGGCAATAAAGTCTAGGTGGTATTATACACAAATAAATACTACATAGGAAAGAACTCTCTGTCTTAAAAAGATATTCATTCAACAAATGCCGACAAAATGAAGGAAACATTACAATCACACAAATTTTCCTAATAATGGAAAAGAAAGCTTATAACTGTTACTGAGACAATGGTGTGTGTGTGTGTGTGTGTGTGTGTGTGTGTGTGTATGTATTCATATTTTATTTCTGTGTTAAGGTCATACCATGAAATTTATTATATTTATTTCTTCTATTCTACATAGGCCAATAAAAGGTCAACTCATCAACTCATTATGCCATCCCAAGGAAACATTAATACTGTTCTACTGTTTTAACCTTTGGATAACATTTTCAACCTTCAGACAATTCATATATCAGCTGTTTGACACTTCTAAAACTAAACTAGCGAAGAAAAGCATAAAAAGGTCACAAATTGGTATATTCTATAATTCCTTGGCAATATACTAACTTCACAATGCTTCTATAAAAGTTAGGATATCTGCATTCTTTAAATTGTGTCTTAATTTGTCAACATATTTTAAAATGGCATTAAGTGTATTCTGAAATCAACTCTTCTGTTTTTTGCTTACAAAAGTCTACCAGGATTTATCTATTAGGAATTGTTTTATTCCTTTGTGAAAAATATAACATTAACAAAAAAATGACTTTACTAAATGACTCCTAAAAATTATAGGAAAGAATTTAGCAATATCAGAGCTCAGATGAAGAAAAATGGAATAGTTATGGAAAATAATTAGTAATGAAGATACAATTATAAAACTTGAGTTCATACTGGCCAAAGGGCATTGCTCACCTAAACTATTATAAAAAGGAGCTATCTGATATTAACTTTTCAAGGATTCAATGACACAATCTTGTATCACTTCAACTGAGATTTTGCTTGAGGCTTCCCCCAACAACACTTTAGGACTGTTTCTACTTAAAAAATAGAGCAGAGTTAGGCATTCTAAATATTCCACCATTTTAAACTCAAAGACATACAATTAAATTGAATTTTTAAGGGTATATTTTTGGCAAAATACTTAAAAAACCACAAGGGGATAACTAGTGGCTGCTGATGCTCAGCTGATCACTGGGGCAACCTGGAAAGCACATCTGCTTTTGAGGATGGCTGCTGCTCAGCACCAGCTGGCTGTTGCATGCAACAACCAAGGACCAAAACTGTTGTATCTATGCTGTCTTCCAAGAGAGAGAGATTCCTCTTACGCTTTTCAAATATAAAAATATCTTGTTTATAAATGGAGACAACAGGCTAAAAATATTTAAAAACATGTTGTGGATAAATGCAATGCTATACTATGTGCTGTTCTATATTCTATACATGGACAGGAAGACGAGCAGCAGAGTGAATAGCCTCTCCATTTCTGCTCCCTTCATTTTTCAATTTATGGTATGTGAAAGGAAACAGGAAAGGGTCTTTGAGATATGGAAGGAATTATATTCAAAAAGTCAAACTGATTTTCTTGCTTTTAATGCACAATAAGACACCTAAAATCATGGAGGGAATGATGCTGATCAGGAGGAGAGGTGGTAGAAGGTGACTCAGATAGGTAAAGAGGGATGGCAATTTTGATTCTGCAGACCCATCCTTTCATCACTATGAGTATTACTATTGCTGGGACCTGATTCACTAAGGGCAAAGAAATATATTTCTCTTCTATGATAAATACAGTTTAAAAAGGGAAAACAGGGCTGGGATATAGCTCAATAATAGGGCACTTGCCTAGTATACACCAGGCCCTGGGTTTGATCACTAGCACCATGTCCCAAAAAGGAGGGGGACCCTAAATATGCTAATAGTCAATAAAATAATTTATTTTACTTTTTAAATTAAAAATATTTACTTTAAAAATGAAAAGTTATCAAATATAATTTTAAACAAGAATTAATATTTACCTATTGGATGAAAAACATGCATTTGCATGCCTACAGGAAGTTTTTTTTCCCCTATGTGGATATTTTCTATCTTTCGATCAGAAGTATTATTCAGAGTTATTTGTACAGAGACCATCTTATCACCAAAAATGCACGGTTGTCTTGGAAAGAAATAATTGGCAGCCAGTCCTTTTCCACTCATTCGATGAAGTAGCACATGAGTTTTCCCTGGTACGAAGACAGGAGTACCGACCTGTTGCACATGAAAAAAAGAAATTAAAAGATGAATTAGTAAATATAGTTATTAATTCTTTTAGAAAACAAGAAAGCATTTGTGACATTTAACTTCTGATTTCCCTAAAGTATCATATAAAGCACAATAACAAATATCAGCAGGGTATCACATACATAGATACTAGAAATGATATAAAACTGTAAAGTACCTTTAAAATAGTATTAAAATTTTCTATAATCTGCAGGCATGTATTAAACTATTTTGACAATACAATAAGAATATCACCTCAGTTACGTAAATATATTCTTTTCAAAAACAATTGTTAGCATTTTCCCCTAGATACTCCATAGATGGCTTCTAGCTAACTTTGTCATTCATTTTAATTGTCTGATAGTTGGTTTTCTTGGAGGTTTCAACTATAAGTTGGTATCAAATTTCAATAATAACCTTAGTGTACCTTTGTTTCTGATTCTGACTCCTTGAATAATTTTTCACCTTGAATTTCTTTCACTATAGACTGAAGAACATGGCCTCCAGTTTACAGAGGTCTCTTCTTCAATGCTTTAAACAAACAAACAAACAAAAAAGCCCCCAAAAACCTCTCCTACTTTGAGATCAGTTAATATATTTTATTAATTTTTTATTTATATATGATAGCGGGATACATTACAATTCTTATTAAACAAACAGAACACAATTTTTCATATCTCTGTACATTTGTATATACAAAGTACATTCACACCAATTCATGTCTTCATACATGTACTTTGGATAATAATGTCCATCACATTCCACCATCATTTCTAATGCCATGCTCCCTCCCTTCCCTTCCCACCCTTCTGCCTTATCTAGAGTTCATCTATTCCTCCCATGCTCCCCCTTCATTTATACTTTCCTCTAGACCTTCCAAGGTTACAGATTTTTAAAAAGATATTTTCTTAGTTGTAGATGGACACAATATTTTTATTTTATTTATTTTTTTAATGTGGTGCTGAGGATCGAACCCAGTGGCTCACACATGTGAGGCAAGTGCTCAATCACTTAGCTACAACCCTACCCTGCAAGGTTTCAGTTTTTAACTCAAGTGGAATGTTTTAGGTATATCAACTCTACATTTATTTTTCTCCAAATATTTAAGCAATTGTCCCTATATGATCTAATTAATAGCCTTTCTTAAATGATTTGTAAATGTAAATGCAAAAATTCTATTTATGTCCTAGGGGACATTCCTGAGCCTTGATTGATCTGTTATACCTAGACTATATTGTTTTATTTTCTATTTGGTAAAAAAATCTTTCCTCATTTCCCCATCCCCTCAATATTTTCTTTTTTAAAAAAACATTATTTTTTTAGTTGTGGGTGGACACAATACCTCATGCATGCTAGGAGAGCACTCTACTTCTGAACCACAACCCAAGATCCTCCTCACTATTTTCTTGACTAAGTATCTCCTTATTTTCTATTGAGTATCAGACTCTTTTAAATTCTTCCTTCCATCTCATTTTGATGAAAGTCATATGCAGCATTATTAAATGAAGAAATGCTGTCCATTATAAAACCATGTGGTAGATGTCTTTCCATCCAAAGCCTCAGTGTTGCTTGTTAGCCTTGCCATTTACATCTGATGAAGTTAAAATCTTAGTAATTATTAATAACTTAAAATTCAACAGCAATCCAAGAGTTAAATATCATATATGTG
The DNA here is from genome assembly GCF_052094955.1 of Ictidomys tridecemlineatus. NCBI lineage: Eukaryota > Metazoa > Chordata > Mammalia > Rodentia > Sciuridae > Ictidomys > Ictidomys tridecemlineatus. Next base: position 88,377,262 of record NC_135477.1, read on the forward strand.
TGTGTGTGAATATATATATATATATACATACATATATATATAAAATGATAAATTATGTCTTTTATGCATCATTTAAACATGGTTTTCTCAGAAACATCAACTTATAAATGTGGGAAATTTAAAATAATCATTATAAAATTTTATAAGAGTTTATTTGCAAAATATAATAAATAACTGTCTGAGGTTAAATTTCAGTTATATAAAGTATCAAGGCAACTGGATCATTCAGTCTACATTAGCTTTCTGATGATAAAAACAGTTAAGCTTTATTTTTCAATTTTTTTGGTCTGTGGCAAGGCATCATCCATGGCAGAGGGTGGGAAGTACAGCAAGCTGCTGCCTCAAGGCATCCAGGAAGAAAGCAGCATGCTACTGTCCCCTTCAAAGGCACTCCTTCAGAGACCTAAAACTTCCTACTAGGCCCCATATCTTACAGGACCCTTCCTCCACCTTCCAATAGCAACAAGCTGAGCATCAAGCTTCTACAACATGAATGCGCTTTCAGGGACAATTAAGATTTAAACTGTAGTGCCACTTTGACTTGCTTCTCTCCAGCTTTCAAATCATCTTCCCTTTTACATTACAGTTTTGGCTTTCTTTCCACAGATTATATATACCTCAACATTTTATGAGTTTTCAGAGAGGTAAACTATCTGTACCAACTCCATTTAATGATTTAATAACAACTGCATCTCAGGGACACTATAGAAAGGAGAACTGGTCAGGGTCTTCAATATGCTTATTATCTAATTAAGGGAATCAACATGTAATAAGGAAAAATATAATTATTCAGCTAAGGGCTTGTATTTAAAGTTGATTCTTATAGCTTCAGTGGAATTTGTGTGTACACATACACACATACACACATATTGTTCTATGTCTATTTGTTTAGATGACATCATATCTTTGAATGTTCACTGCTAAGGACTGTTATTTAGGGCTACCCTAATTGTCACCTGAGAATTTATAATGATAACAGAATGCAGAGTTCTTGAGCACTGAAACCAGAAGAGTTTTAAAAATATTTTTGATTCAAGGTAGAGAACATTATTAGCTTAGAAGTGAAAGCTCTTTGGAAAGTTGAAATGTCTAACTATTGGGTTGGGGTAGAGTACTTCCCTAGCATGAAAATTCAAAAACTAAGCTCAGATAAGCCTTTCCTCTTTTAAAGTTTATTTACTTCAGGTATTTGCTATAGTAATTGAAAGTGAACTAGCATAAGTAGTTGGAGAAAAGCAGGACAAGCAGTCAGGAATTAGCATTCTAAATACCATATAAGGTGCTTAGAAGGTAAGCCTTTAGTCACTTAAGAGCCATCAACATGCCTTGGATAATTTATTAATTCTCTCCCCATCTAATCCTAAACATACAATCCAAACATTTATTTTGTTTTTCTACCTAGTCTCAAAGTTCTACAGCCTTATTATAATTGTTTTAAAAAGATTTTAAGACATGTGTAAAAGAAGAGAAACTTCAGTACAATTTTCTGCCTTCATTCTTCCACACTCAATCAAGTTCAAGGTGAGGAACATTCTCTAATGAATACATGTCTAAAAGAGGCCCTCCCTGAAAATCTTCAAAGGTTATCTATAATAATATAGACAGGCTTATTTTTCTTTCATAATAAATAGGATCACAAATGGCAATCTGTGTTAACAGGTTGAGCATCCCTAATCTGAAAATCTTAAATCCCAAATGCTTTAAAAACTGAAACTTGTTCAGTGCTGATATGATGCATTTTGGATTTTGAAGAATTTCAGATTTTGGATAGAAATGCTAAAACAATAAAGTATACACAAATGTTCCAAAATCTGAAAAAACTCCAAAGTCTGAAACACTTCCAGTTGCAGGCATTTCAGATAAGGGATACTCAACCTGTACTTATTTAATTATAAAAAGGGACTAGTTGAAAATGTTTCCTAAGTTCATACAAGTCATACTGAGCCAATTTTTTCCAATATCTAGATAACTATATAGATGATTTTTTGTTCAATAACATCACTGGACTATATAAGTCCTTCAAGAATTTCATATATAATACATTTAATCCTGACAGAAAAGCAAGACCTTACTTCAATATATTTATATCAGACTAGATACCTAGGTTCCAGAAACATAGATCTATAGTTGTTTATATTCTAAGATGCTAAACTTGTAAATGGGTTTTCTGATATCATTGATATTATAGATATAAATAGTTTGGTTGTATATTAAATAGGATAAAAGATTATAGAGTTACCTAGATGTAGGCTGTAAAAATCAGGGCTTAAGGAAAAAAAAAGCAGATATTTACAAGCTTAAACACAACAGATATGTATAGCAGGGGCAAGCAAGCTATAATAGTCCCTCTAACCTCAGGGGATATGTCACAAGATGTTCTTCAGATGCCTGAAACCATGGATGGTACAGAACCCTATATATACATACCTATCATCAGGTTTAACTTAGAAGTTAGGCATAGAAAGAGATTAACAACAATAACTACAAATAGAAAAATTATAACAATATACTGTCATAAAAGTTACTTAGAACTTATGAACTGTTTATTTAGGGAATTTTCTATTTAATTTTTTTTTTTTGTACCACGGGTAGTGACTGTACAGCCCACATGCCAGATATGGCCTGCTTCTTGCTTTTATAAAGTTTTACTGGAACACAGCCATACTCATTCTTTTACATACTGTTATGGTTGATTTTTTACTCTATAATGGAAAAGCTGAGTGGCTGGAATGCCTAAAATATTTACCATCTGGTTCCCTTGTAGAAAAAAGGCATAAATGGCACATTTTCCCTACCAACCCTCTTTCCTTGATTTTGGGAACAGTTCTCTATAGGTTTCACATTTCTTCATGTTTTCTTAGCGAAGGCATTAACAACTTTGCTCCTGAAACTCTTTTCAAGGATGCCTGTACACCAAACAGCCTTTGAAAGTCAGAGGTAAATGCCACCTTCTGGGGTAGGAGAGAGATTTATTTGCAGTCTAGAATTACAGACAGTGTTCTCTTCTGGGGCAAAGGCAAAAGAGATTTGCTAAAAGCCCTTTACAAAAATCTGGAGTCTTCTATACTGCATGTGTAGGCATCACCTGGCTTTTCTTATGTGGGACTTTGGGATTGAAGAAGTGATTGATATAAATGATATTACCCTGGCCACTGCTATTGCCGTAATGGGTCCTTAGGGTCTTTATCTCTAAGAATCTTGTGTCTTCCACCACTATTTCACAGTTCTCGATATTCTTTGGGGGGAAGGTATCATTCAACAATTCCCAGAGACACTTATTTCAAACAGTTAAATGATAATACTGAGTAGGACCACCATATACAGTTGTGCAGTGGCAAGTGACTGAAGAAAGATGAGCCAAAAAATAGAGCTTATATTAAAGGATGCCTTTTTGGAATCTGTACGATGGCACCATACAGGCTGGTGACTTTGTCAATGAGACCTTTTTCTTTTTACTTTCCTTTATGACAGTCCACATTATGTCCTGTTAATTGTTTTTAATAGATTTATGAAGTATCATAAAATGTTCTGATAGCTGACAACAGAGTGTTAAGAAAGTTCTATGGCATAATTGTGAAAAAAACAAAAAGAGTTTCGTTTTTGTTTTTTTTGGTTTAAGACAAGTGGTGGTTTTGTGAGGGAGCTTTGCTTTCAGTGCTTTATCCTATAGTAGTTATATATGAGACTGTTTGCTCAACACAATCTATTTTATTCCAGGAACTTTGCTACATTCAATTCTCCATGGAGTCATCATGTTCTTATGCCACTTCATGACCTGGCCATGGTTAACTGGCTCAGGAATGAATACCTGGCCCAATGAGTCCTGTTCTTGGAATTTGGGGCCTATGAATGTGAGCCAGTCTCTTTTAAGCAACTGCAATTCTAATTTAAAACTCTAGTTATCTGTGCCCGCACTACTGCTATATTACTCAGGGAGAAAGAAAGAATAAAGCAAATTTCAGAGAAAAACATATATGAGAGACAGAGATTCTAGCTGGTAACTTTGGTTTGAATGGCTCTTGAGGCCCAGACATCTTTATACCCTTGCTGAAGCTTAATTTTCTGTGAACTTCTCCAGCTTCCTTCCTGTAATTATTTTTTCTTTCTCACTTAAGCTAGCTCAAATTTGGTTTCAAATAATCTCTTCCATCCTACACTGATTGGGACTTGTCAGATTTCAGGACACTAATTGGAGGGGAAAATAAGCTTTTAATGGGAGAATATGCTCTTGTGTCTTTGTCTAAGGTTCTAGTACATACTAGAATGGTAAGCTCAGGCCTGGCCTTATTAGAATGAACCACATATAACTTTCATTTCCGTAGGTCAAAAACGGTAAAATTACCCATCTCATAAGGTTCATCTAGCAGCTTGCTTTGATAAGGCTATTTAATCCTATCTTCTATAGAAAAGAAGAATCTCTGATGAGGGTCATCCTCTTACGGTTGTTCCATATTG